>NW_015542620.1:116865-120170 GCF_001515605.1 Sinocyclocheilus anshuiensis
GGTGTACAACAATACACAATAAAGCGCTATATAAATACATCATTCATTAATTCATTCAAATGGGTTGGGTATGGGATTAAATTAGTGCTGCTGTCAGATAATGTCGGGTGTTCTGTTAATTACGGCGATTGTGGGAAAATCATTTCACCAGCCAAGAAAGGTGAACGAAAATGCCTCTCTGTGATGTTACCACAAGGTATCGCTTACTTACAGATCTCAGGCTTCTGGAGGGGATGTAGATGCGTAAGAGTGAGGTAAACATTTGTCGAGGTTTGATTGTGCTTGATAGAAGTCCAGCTAGAACAGCATTGCAATAGTCCAGCCTAGAAATGACAAGGGCCTGGGCAAGAAGTTGTGCAGCATGCTCTGTTTGGAAGGGCCTGATCCTCCTGATGTTGTGCAATGCAAACCTGCATGATCGAGCTGTCTTTACAATATGGTCCTTGAAGGACAGCTGGTCACCAAATAATAGTTTTTGTTCTGAAGAGAACTCTGCTGTGTTTTGTTTTTGTATAATGTGAAAAGACATTTTGATTCCAATTATAAAATACAAGGGTCAGGTCATATTATGGTGTACCAGGCATCGTAATGTTCCAAGATGATCTTAGGCTTGATCACCCTGAGGTTTTTCTTTACCTAATAGTGGGTAACTCTCAAGTTGAACTAATGAATGTTTCATTGAAGACCTGTACCAGTTATTTGATTTGGATCCAGTACGGATTTTAGTGAAATCCGGAAGGGGTGAATGTAATGAGTTATAGTGAATACAATTTGAATGTAACACATTGTTTTTTCACTAAAATCCTTTTTATTGTATTACAGGTTTATTTGTTATTGTATTATTGATTTATTTCTGTTTTTCTTTGAGCAATATTTGTTGATTCTGCTGTTCACTGTTTCGAGACTTATTTAGAAAATTTTTCCTGGCGCTCTACTGACACCATTTTCAAGTGAGTGCGCGCTTCTCGTCAGTTCTCATTTGATACGCTGGGGAGAGGAATGTCTTTATGGAATGCCCATGAGAGAGAAAGATATGAACTTTATTCATGTTAATCCACAGACGGAGTGAAGTTAATGCTGGGTGTGGCTGTCAATAAATCCCCTTTTGGTGAACAGAAGTGAAAGTGTCCTGGGCCTTCTTACACACAACGCAGATGATGGTAACAGCGGTCAGCAAGGGACTGGTTACAAGTGCACACTGTGAATGTGACTTCGATTAGCAACTATAATTGTAGATTATTTGTTGCTTATTTCTGGTTGGCTTATATGTGATGCATGAGCTACTTTCATTCCACATTATTCAAGTCATTGTGGAACATGCGGATCTGTGAGTCAAGAACATATTATATTTAGAAGCCTGTGGTTTATGAGTCATTCTCATATGAGTATTGCTGTAAAGTATTGCCCCCCCCCGTGCTTGTTTATGAGAGAGACACAGGTTAGCTTGAGGTAGAGAGACTCACCCAGCTCACAAAAGAACTTGGCAGAATTCACCCACTGATAAACCAGTCAGTTTGGCTTTAGACCACAGCTCTGAAGATCTGCCCTCTCTCTGCTGTTATTTCGTAGCGTGAATAGATTGGAGAGACAATAAAGTGGAAGTTCACTTGTGCTGTACAGAGAGAATATAGATTTTTAATAGCTTGTAGTTTTAAAATCTTGGATCATATTAGATAATGTAATGTAATCTCTTTTCTTGGCTGAAAGGTGACTGAAAAAAAAACAAAAACGGAAGGTCTCAAATAAAACTCTACATAAATTCTGGTTATCACGCACCCAACAGCACATAACATTTTCATACATTAGGACTAAGTACACGTCATCATTTACACTCCATTAGAACAAACACTGAGGCCTTTTCAGTACTAGCCATTAACAGAGATTTGGTTAAGGATGGAGTTGTCCGTCCCTACCAAGTTTAGGAAAATCAGACATGTGTCAGTCAAGGCAAGTCACCTTTATTTATAAAGCGCTTTTAACAATAGAGATTGTGTCAAAGTGACTGTACACCATTAATTAGGAAAATAGTGTGTCAATAATGCAAAATGATAATAGTAAACACAAAATTTTCAGTTAAAGGCAGTTCATCATTGAATTCAGTGATGTCATCATCCAGCTCAGTTCAGTTTAAATAGTATCTGTGCAATCAAGTCAACGATATCGCTGGAAATGAAGTGTCCCCAACTAAGCAAGCCAGAGGCGACAGCGGCAAGGAACCAAAACTCCATCAGTGACAGAATGGCGAAAAAACCTTGGGAGAAACCAGGCTCAGTCGGGGGGCCAGTTCTCCTCTGGCCAGCCGAAACCAGCAGTTAAATTCCAGGCCGCAGCAAAGTCACATTGTGCAGAGGACTCAACTGGTTCCT
Source organism: Sinocyclocheilus anshuiensis (assembly GCF_001515605.1). Lineage (NCBI taxonomy): Eukaryota > Metazoa > Chordata > Actinopteri > Cypriniformes > Cyprinidae > Sinocyclocheilus > Sinocyclocheilus anshuiensis. The sequence goes on from NW_015542620.1 coordinate 119,232, forward strand.
GTGGTCTTGTCCCGGTGGCCGTCTAGGAGACAAAGTCTTCACTGGGGATCTGTCTCTGGGGCTCATCTAGTTGTCCTGATCTCCGCTGACATCTAGGGCTGTAGAGGTCCTCTCTAGCTGCTGATCCACCATCTGGGCTGGATACGTACTGGATCCGGGTGACTGCAGTGACCATCTGATCTGGATACAGACTGGATCTGGTGGCTACGGTGACCTAGCATTTCAGCACCACAACATTTCAGTAAATAGGCGTGATATGATGGATTAGAAGTGAAAAGCAGAAGAAAATTTACAGCTCATTCAGTCAAACTGAGGGATTTTTTGTAGCCCATCCTCATGGGAAATTGGGTTTAAAATAACATTCAATATAATGATACAGCGAGTGTTTATACCAGGGTGCGCTGTTGGTTCAATTATGTTACCTTTAGGGAAAAAAAAAAAAAGATTATCTACACTCCAAGCTATTTAAGTATGCACTATAGTAAAAAGAAGCATGAAAAGAGGAGCGTTTTTATTTTATAATTTGTTTTTTATTATTATTATATTATTTTTATTATTATTACTTATTTATTTTATTTTATTTTGTTTATTTTTTTTATTTATTTTTTTTGAGCTGATGATTTTCTTGGTCTCTTCAGTAGCCTAATAAAAGCTGGTTTATTTTACATGGAACATGTTGCCTCAAGGGGTATTGCATGATCAGCTTTAGGCCATGTCCACATGGGTATTTTTATAAACAGAGTTTTCCTTCTTCCGTTTTAAAAAAAAATTCCATCCACATGAAAACGCAAACGCATGCTATGAAGCAATGTCAAGAGCATGCCAAACCAACAGGTGCTGATATAATCTCAACCGTAAAGCCATGTTGGCCAATCAGAAGCCTGAAAAAGTTTCCAGTAGGCAGAGATAACAGCGCAGGCTCCGACGTCACAAGCCAAA
>NW_015542620.1:120463-123600 GCF_001515605.1 Sinocyclocheilus anshuiensis
CAGTTTTTGTTTTATCCAGCTGTATTTACTCAGTGCAACTTATAACATCCAAGTGAAAGATATAACACTAACATGTGAGAAAAACAAATAAATAAAAAAACAGAATCACTGTGAGGCCATGTCCACACGTACACAGGTATTTTTAAAAAGAGAGTTTTTCCTTCATCCGTTTTTAAAAAAATCTTCGTCCACATGAAAATGCAAACGCATGCTATGAAGCACTGTCAAGAGCATGCTAAACCAACAGGTGGCGATATAATCTCAACCGTAAAGCCATGTTGGCCAATCAGAAGCCTGAAAAACTTTCCAGTAAGTGGAGATAACAGCGCAGGCTCTGACGTCACAAGCCAAAAACTCCTGTTTCGCTGTCTACACGATAATACTGCAACCGGAGTTTTTGAAAATCTTCACCCTGGCAGGCGTTTTCAAAAATGTTCGGTTTCAGTGACCTGGGGCCTCATGTATAAAACTTTAAATAGATTTCATGCTAAATGTGTGCGTACGCAGAAAAGCTAGATTTTGCGTACATACAAAAGTTTTCAGATTTATAAAGCCATGCGTACGCCAGAACCTGGGAAAGAAAATTCCCTTTGTAATACCCAGTCAGCGGAAGATTGTGCGTACATGAATCTCCACCCCGTCTCCTCCCTGAAATAGCCATATATGGAGCTTACAACACCTAGTTTTAATATGCATAACATCATCTGCATATCATTTCCATGCATATTCCATCCACGTGACACCACGTGAACACAGTTAAGGGTAGGAATACGTTAGGAAAATATGAGATACGGAATATAAATGCGTTTTAAGACATCACTATTCTAATTTATGCAATTTGCCTAAAAGGTAAACATATATTTTAGAATGTTTATAGCCTATATTTTTATGGAAAGAGATAGGCCTTATTTTTTTGCAGTGTAAATAGCTGTCTGACACACCGCGTCAATAACAAAACATTTTGAAAATAAAACGTGCATATCTTACAGTTTCCTTCAAATTCTCTCTTTTAACTATGGTGTTTGTCACAATATTGGGAAGAGCACGAAAGGGGTTATCATTAGGCTACCTGCAGTCAACGAGCGCATCCTTATGTCTTTCGTTACCGTCTATTTTCCAAAGCCATCAAACAAAGTCAAGTTCACAAAAATGATCATTATTATTCGCGCAAAAGTTATTTTCTCAGAACATGAGTTTTGCTATTAAGAACACAATTTAAAGTGGAATTGTCATACGCCAAGCAATCCTCGCTGTGATTAAACATTAAATCACATACCACAGGAAAATTGTTCGAAAGCAGCACATCCATTGCAAACATTTCTGTTTAAATTCATATAAAAATGTAATTTCTTGATAATAATTTCATGAAATTTCAGTGCTTAACTTCATTATTCAGAGTGTCATATTTAATCTAAACGTGTATGTCAAATGTAAAACAGACTTTAAAATTATTCTGTTTGCTTCCTTATTTCGCTCCCTCCAGTAAAAGAGTTTGTACGCATGGTCTAGTGTCTGTATGTTGCGCACATATTTACGCCTAGTTTATTTTTTATAAATCCCGATATGTGCGTGGAAAATTGCGTCGTTTATACATCAGGCCCCTGGTCTAAACAATAACATAAAATCACCAGAAAAGCATTTGGATTGCTTTCCCAATCCAGTCATCAAAGAGTAGAAAAGTGTACTTAATTGTTAAATGGAGTTCCTGTTAATAATAAATATGCTATACTCTGAAAGTGACATGACGTGTAGCCAAGCATGGTGTCCCATACTCGGAATTTGAACCCATCCAAGTGCACACACACTCAGCAGTGAGTAGTGAACACACACACACACACACACACACAATGTGAACACACACCCGGAGCAGTGGGCAGCAGTTGGGGGTTCTGTGCCTTGCTCAAGGGCACTCAGTCGTGGTATTGAGGGTGGAAGAGAGCGCTGGCCATCAAAGATGTAATTATATATTGAACAAATTAGCTATATAGCATTTATTCATATTTGTAATGTTACATTTAATATATATTGTATATTTAGTGAACCAGACTCCTTCCTCTCAATGCTATGTAAAATGTAGGGATTTCTTAATACCACAAACCACAGGACTGTGATATGCCACTGAATCGACTCATCATGAGGCTTCGAATTAATTCAATCAGGAGACAACAAAGCTTTCTTTGTATCAGGACTGGAAAGTTCATTCACAACATATAGAAACAACGATGTCTTGAGACCACCAATGAATGAACTCTTACATCCAACAGGAAAAGGATGAGTAAATTAACTAACCTCAGGCCACACGGGATCTATACGTGACTAACACATGATTCCCATCACATCCTGCATTCCAACAGAACGAAGAACATGGTATCTGGAAATGTTCCAGCGACAGACTCGCCTGGACCCCATGACCGTCTAATGCATAAATTGCTAAATCCGATAAACAGAAAGCGACAGATTAAGAGCTCTCTGTCCAGGAGAAGAATGGCAGACCGGAGACGAAGTCATTATTACCAGAAGACGAAAGGTAGGCAAGTTCTCAGAGGGCTCGGGAGTGATTGATACAGTTAAATCAATAACGGGGTCCAATACGGTCGAGTTACTGAATAACGGTATTCAGAGTAACAAGGGTCTAATAAAGAAATAGGAAATGGAAGCTTTAATAGCTATCATCAATCGGAGGGGCTTAATACGGGTGGAGCACGGTAAACATGGATCAAGAGCCTTTTTATGGTTGGAACCGGAGATGGAGAGATTTCTAGGCTTTGACGGAGTAAGTGACAAAGTCGTAGAATCCGCGGTAAGACCATATTGCTGTATAATATGCAGTCAGTTATGCGCCCTGCCAGCCCTGTCTTTGTGCGATGAGAAAAAGGACATAGGGGTTGAATGGACGATGTATCGACAAACTCACACTGAAGTAGCAGGAATCCTTATCTGTGCAAATTGCCGACCTGGCCATCCAAAAATCCGGATAGACTCGTACAGAGTGTCCGGGAATTTTGGCGAACGGTGTAACTGTACTTGGAACGGCAAGATTTCGTGGTTTTGTTTGATCTGCAAGGCAAAAGAACGGACTTTAATGTCCTCATGGTCGGTTTGGGAGACTTTGAGAGTTCTTAAACCGATAGGATTAT
>NW_015542621.1:0-4209 GCF_001515605.1 Sinocyclocheilus anshuiensis
ATTTTAGCAATTTAAAAATATGAAAAAAGGATTTTTTACACGGCATCCCTGCTCTTGACAGACGGCACCCCAGGGTGCTGCGGCACCCCGGTTGGGAAACACTGGTTTAAACATCCATCTCAACTTTCATGAGGGACGAGTGTCTTCTTAACAGAATATTGAGGATGTGCAAATTAATATTCATAACTAACATTAAATCACAACAAACTCACACAGAAATGTGCGCATTGTTTTTAGGAGACGCGTGACAAGTGAAAACAATGTGTTTTAAAATCTGCTGAAAATATCAAACATGTTTGATCTCCTCCAACTGGATGGAATCATAGTCTGAAGCTAAAAAAATCAAAGTCTGTGACCATCATACACTACGTGATTTTCTATTAAATATGTCAACTCGAATCTGCAGACTGGCTCTTACCTTTGGCAACTAGCATCAACTTCTCCAGACTGTAAATCGGGGCAAAAATCGTGTAGTGTATTCCAGCCTTAAGAGACTACAGATAAGTTGACATCCATTTAGTAAGAGGCTTCATAATGAGGCTAGTTTCTGTGTTCATCCCCATGAATGAAATGTTTTATTGGTTTGTTTTGTTATTTGATTTTTGAATATGTGCTACTTAGCTGAACATGGACTAGTCTAGCTAGATGTTGCAATGTGCTTAAATGACACTTCACTATGAATATATAACTGATCAAATTGAACGCCTTGTTGCTTAATTTTAGTGTTCTGGTTGGTTTTTTTTTGTGATGGATTCTGTATCTCCAAAAAATATTTTTCAATTATTCTTTAAAAAGGTTGTTTAAAATAAACAAGAATTTTTAATAAAACATAATGGGAACAGGCAGCCAGACTTTTTTGCATTAAATGATGTACTTAATTGAACTTAATTGAAATGCTTTTTTCATTTAAGATAAAATTAAATATTTTTGTGTGAGAGATTAATATTGTATTTTAACATAACTTCTTGTACTGAAACCAATATCTTGTGCACTAAAAAGGTCTCAATGTAGATTTTGGTGAGCTTAATAGGTATGTTTACCCTAAATTTGTTTTATCACATCTTATAATTACCACAAACTTGTTAACACTTGACACTTACCACTGAGAAACGTCCTGCTCCAGTCGTGCTTGCAAATCAGTCTCTTGTCGATTAGCCACTTCAACCGTTTCCTCATCAGACTCCGGCTCGAATTGGTAAGGTGCAATCGATACCATCTTTTCTATGTATTGACAAGTCTTCAGGGCTGTCATTCCGTCATGGCAATGGGTGTTTCGTTTCCCACACATGCTCTACACGGTAGGCCAATCACAAAGAACTGCACCATCTGACCAATCACAGCAGTGAGGGCTCACGGAAAGGAGGGGTCTAGAGAGACTCACGGAAAGGAGGGGTTTAGAGAGACTTATTCTTTGAACTGCTTCGCACGAGTCGTTTACCAATCATTTAGAAATGAGGTAAAATTAAATCTATTTTTTGAGAAAACTAACGTGTTTTTTGACCTTGCATGCATATAAACCTGTTTTAGGAGACTCATAAAACAATATTAGCAACTTTAAAAATGGCATAATAGGGGCACTTTAAATCGTATGGACTCCATAGTAACTCGTGACCGTCACTGAGAATGATGTTCCCTGAAGTGCTCCCTCTTCAGGGTCGGTGTAGAACTCATACTTACCTGGCAGGGGAGATACCATGATCAAGAAGGTGGTTCACCCAGGGCGAGGCTCAGCCATTGCACTCCGGTTGTGCTGACCCCTGCGAATTCCCCAAATGTGGGAATCTCGACTGCATAATTTCTGGTAGTGGGGGACTGCGTTCGCGCTCTCCCCTGATCTTCTGGTTAAAAATAGAATTAATCTTATAGTCTCACAGTAATTCTATGTCGGAGCCTGCCCTTGAATACCCGTATAGTTTTGTAATCGATCTATGAGTATGTCATGATCTATAATGTCTGACGCAGCACTAAGATCAAGTAAAAACTTATACATACACACATACACACATATATGATGTGTGTGTATTACATGTTACAAATGTTGTTGTTTTTTTTTTGGACCAGAGGTATTCCAATATTACTAAAAAGTTTTGAACAGCACAAACTGATCCAGATCAAAGCCAAGGTTGGATTTTGTGACTTAATCCGATTTCAGAATCCTTTTTTTTTTTTTTTTCTTTTGAACCATCCTTTTTCAAGATTTGATGCACTCCGGTTGTGCTGACCCCTGCGAATTCCCCAAATGTGGGAATCTCGACTGCATAATTTCTGGTAGTGGGGGACTGCGTTCGCGCTCTCCCCTGATCTTCTGGTTAAAAATAGAATTAATCTTATAGTCTCACAGTAATTCTGTGTCAGAGCCTGCCCTTGAATACCCGTATAGTTTTGTAATCGATCTATGAGTATGTCATGATCTATAATGTCGGACGCAGCACTAAGATCAAGTAAAAACTTATACATACACACATACACACTTATATGATGTGTGTGTATTACATGTTACAAATGTTGTTGTTTTTTTTTTGGACCAGAGGTATTCCAATATTACTAAAAAGTTTTGAACAGCACAAACTGATCCAGATCAAAGCCAAGGTTGGATTTTGTGACTTAATCCCAATTTCAGAATCCCTTTTTTTTTTTTCTTCTTTTGAACAATCCTTTTTCAAGATTTGATCCAATTCGATAGCCGAAATCCGATTACTTTTGAACAACTGGCCCCTGTTGATTCAATTATAAAGACGTGTATACTGTATAATTATGATACATCTCTAAGTGTTCCTACAGTGTGTAAAACATCTGTACATGCAAACAAGTTCCTAAATTTATCTTGCTTTATAAATCACAAATTCGTATAGTGGTACATCTAATCACAATTGATTATTCAAATAAACAAAAGATAATGATAAACTGAAAATTCTAAGGCAAATGGAGAGAAAAGTAAATAAGGTTTTTGTTCTTTGTTTTGTGCTTGGACCCGTCCACTTCTCATACTGTCCCCTCCCCTCGTCCCACCCTTTACCCTCCCACTTTATTACAGCTTTGTACACCCATTGTTTTTAACCTTTTTCAGATCTGAGGTGTGAACGACCGGTGCTCAAGTCAGGGGAGTTTCATGGCTCTTTAAGCCTTGTCTGAGCTACATTAACAACTGCATTCTACACAAGAACTATTTGAGTTAAAAAATAAGCTAAGTAAAAGCTTACCATTGTCAAATTTGCTGTGTCAAAGGATGTGGTTCCTCCTGTTGACCATTTGTAGGTATCGCTTCTCGGCCTTTTGGCTAAGATCAAGTGTAGTATCTGTTCTTATCAGTTTAATATCTGATACGTGCCCTACCCGGGCACCATATATTAAATTGATTTTTGGAGCAGGCGGAACTGTTGCAGCTTGCGCAAAATGAAAACAAAGTTACACTAGCGGTGCACCAGCTTAAAATGACATGCTCATCAGAGGCACGGAGGCGGAGGCTACTACATGCATTAGATTCACTGTAACAGAGGGACCAAACAGCGAAGCTTTATTTCCACCAGAGAAATGCCTGTCGATAGTGTGGGACCATTTTGGGTACACCAAGAATGACCAGGGTGTCATTTAAATATTGCTGTAAAAAAGGACTGCTAAAGAGGGAATACATAAGGGATAATGCAGAGAGAGAGAGAGAGAGAGAGAGAGAGAGAGAGCCTGTGTGTCTCTCCAGTAGGCTATTTAATCTATTTTATTAAAAGTCACGGGGCAGCATTCTCAAGAAGTTTGTGTTCTCCTGAACGTTTGTACATGTGCGCAGCGCGATCTCCGATCTCACAAACCAAAATAATAGACATGATTTTCTCAGGCCACATGTAAAATCATAAGCTCTGCTTATATTGAATGCATGTCATATGAACATGCTCTCATTTCCAGTTTTTGAACAACCTGTCTCTATAAGATCTTTTTGAGACTTTTCAGGTGACATCTTGGTTAGAGGTGCGCCGATCCGATATTCAGTATCGGCACTCTGATACTGCCACTTTCTGCTGGATCGGGGTATCGGTCAGACGAGACGGATCCAAATCCGATATTGTGTGTGTATACTATTCCATGTTATTGTTAAGCCCCACGAAAGGCACACAAACATTATAAAGCACCGTAAAGTTTCCGAGCACTATTGGCGCTTTTCCACTACGTGGTTCGGCTCGGCACGGCTCAGTACGGCACGGCACGGTTTGCGTTTCC
>NW_015542622.1:0-199 GCF_001515605.1 Sinocyclocheilus anshuiensis
TTTCCAGTTCGAAAGGGGGGGTGAGAGCCCACTGCTCAAGACATCACCTACCAGCATCCCTGAACCCCCAGCAGCAGCAAGGGCGTGGGAGCCTTTTCAAAGGCTGTCTTTCAGTCACGGCGTGTCACCTAAAGAATTGGATAAGCTGGCTAGAAACATTCCCACTTTCACTCCAAACCCTGCAGGAGGCCACGATGTG
>NW_015542622.1:420-781 GCF_001515605.1 Sinocyclocheilus anshuiensis
GCACCCAACAGTGAGTCACCACTTGGGGGTTCTGGCTTGCCCACGGACTATGTCCACCCAACAGCTGCGAGATTTGGCCCATAAGGCCTATGCTAAACAAAGGACTGCTTCTGAAAAGACAGGAAAAACCCCCACAATCTATCCTGTCACTAATCAGAGTTTTGAACTTGCTCTAGAGGGCGCCGAGCCAAGCCACACTAACCACACTGACAACACAATGTCAAGATCCTTCCCAACCAGCAGAGAGCAGCATGGCCATGGTGGTGCCCGTGGTGCCCGCCAGTATGAGCGCCCCGAGAGATCCTGGGACAGGTCACAACCACCCCTCAACCGAAGGGGTGGAGCCACATGGGAAGCCAAG
>NW_015542622.1:9053-20425 GCF_001515605.1 Sinocyclocheilus anshuiensis
ATAAATAAAAACGCTTAATACCACATCAGTTTTACAGTCTTTTATTCAAAAATATTCAAATAGTAGGTATACACGTCGTATCACAGAGACATGCATTTAAAGAGCATGAGAATACATCATTCAAATTCGTATACATATTTTACAGACATTTAAAAAAAAAATACATCATTAAAATTCTAACCATTGCCTTCGATCGAGAGACGGTGATTTGAACGCGGGTTCATCCGTCCTCAGAGCCGTAATACGTGAAATTCTCTTTTTGACAGCCTTTTTAGCCCGTACAGGTTCAGGCATGACTGTGCGACCTCCAGGAGTGTTTTTTAAAGAACTAATCAAACGTCTAACATGTTGATTAGGCACCATAGAAAACGGTATGTTTAATTCGGCAAACGTCTGTAAAAACTCAGACCATCCTAGAGGCCTTCTGTCATCCCGGACCTGGTGTGGCGCTGTGACATTTTTTAACAAATCGAGCATGTGTGAACCTGGCACTGCTTCACCCTTAAACACAAATTCACCCGAGTCGTTCCAAGCACTGAGGCCTTTAGCTTTAGACATTTTGTCTAATATGTATCGACTGTTTTTTACGCTTCGCGGCGAAACGTTTTTCAGAACTTCTGCTACGACGTCTTCCGAACCCCCATCGTCACCGCGAGTATGATCGTCTTTATGACCGGGATCGGTATGAGGCAACGATAGCGTTAAAACGCTACTCTCGCGATCGCCTTGTTTAACGATCGTTAAAAACCTGGTTAGGGTGCTTGAGTAAAGTTTAGCCTTTTCACGTTGATCTAAATCAGTCCTGAGTAAAATATTTCTTATGGCAGTGTCCAAATCATTCTCTACGACCTGCTGAATGTTCTCACGGGGGGTCCCTGATTGCAACTTTTCCAGCTGGTTCTGGGGGACAAGATACATCTTTTCAGCATACTGCATCCTCAGCCCTGTCTGCCCGATATTAAGCTGGAAATAAAGGGTACAGCGACGCTCAGAAGCGGTAAAAGAAAACCGCCGGACTGATTGAAAACGCGCTTCTTGGTGGTTATACCTATCTTCTTATTGGCGACGAGTTTAATTTCTGCTTTTCTCCTTTTCAGTTTTTGGTACTGCTGACGGCTGATCGGAATCGTACCATAGAGGATGTTAAGAGCTACTTCACAAAGTGCTAAAATGAGGTCGTCGGACGCCGCCTGTAAAATAAGACGCCGCTGTTTAGGCGTGGCTTTATGTATCAGCTTTAACAGGGGTAGGTGTTTACAAAGCCTGGCAGACATGACGAATGATCACGCGCTCCTTTTTTTCTGGAGGTAGACCACTTGGCGGTCGGAAAGCAACCCCGTTCTGAGTCGATACTGCTCGGGTGTTTTCGCTTTATAGTCTATCAAGAGATACCCATAAGGTTGACTGGTAGCGTCTTGATAACACTCCATAAAGTATTTTACATTGTTAGGGTACATCTGACGACCTAACACCATCACTTGATTAGCATCACGGGGGTTTTTAAACAAAATTAAATAATTAGTGTTCAAGCTGATGGTTCTGCTCGATTTACCTTGAGCAAATAAATTCTGTACGATATAAATAGCGCTAAGATTACGATGATGTACAAACCGTGAAGACCCTCTGTACTTCAAGATTCCCGCTAGCTTGATTCATAACATCGTCCAAAATCTGAAAATTAGCTTTGTCGGAGGGTAGTAAACGATCATCATTCAGAGATTCGGGTATTCCTTCAAGAAATTTAATAGCATACAATTTAAGCAATTCGTCGTACAGAGGTTGCCAACAATTGTAAATATATACAATGTTTTCAATTTTTTTAGAAATCATATTTAAACCATTTTCCAACAAGCTCTTTACGAAGTAGGTTTTGCCGCTATTGGACGGGCCACTGATCACACACGAGAAAGGATGAATAAGTCGAAAGTCAAATTCAGAAGCATCCCGAGCCCCTCTTTGCATCATCGAATTAGTAGCCATAAGGAAGGGTGTTGAAATCCGGTTACAGATTGTCAACTGAACAGCATTAATTAGGAAAATAGTGTGTCAATAATGCAAAATGACAATAGTAAATAGTAAACTTTCAGTTAAAGACAGTTCATCATTGAATTCAGTGATGTCAACATCCAGCTCAGTTAAATAGTATCTTTGCAATCAAGTCAACGGTATCGCTGGAAATGAAGTGTCCCCAACTAAGCAAGCCAGAGGCGACAGCGGCAAGGAACCAAAACTCCATCGGTGACAGATTGGAGAAAAAACCTTGGGAGAAACCAGGCTCAGTCGGGGGGCCAGTTCTCCTCTTTCTCCTCTGACCAGCAGTACGGAAAAAATCAATTTAAGACGTAATAAAACAGACGATGAACACTATTAACACTATTAACAGCAAGATGCAATCAAACTTATAGCAAAATGTGGTAGTTCTGTAACGTCTTCCGAACCCCCATCGTCACCGCGAGTATGATCGTCTTTATGACCGGGATCGGTATGAGGCAACGATAGCGTTAAAACGCTACTCTCGCGATCGCCTTGTTTAACGATCGTTAAAAACCTGGTTAGGGTGCTTGAGTAAAGTTTAGCCTTTTCACGTTGATCTAAATCAGTCCTGAGTAAAATATTTCTTATGGCAGTGTCCAAATCATTCTCTACGACCTGCTGAATGTTCTCACGGGGGGTCCCTGATTGCAACTTTTCCAGCTGGTTCTGGGGGACAAGATACATCTTTTCAGCATACTGCATCCTCAGCCCTGTCTGCCCGATATTAAGCTGGAAATAAAGGGTACAGCGACGCTCAGAAGCGGTAAAAGAAAACCGCCGGACTGATTGAAAACGCGCTTCTTGGTGGTTATACCTATCTTCTTATTGGCGACGAGTTTAATTTCTGCTTTTCTCCTTTTCAGTTTTTGGTACTGCTGACGGCTGATCGGAATCGTACCATAGAGGATGTTAAGAGCTACTTCACAAAGTGCTAAAATGAGGTCGTCGGACGCCGCCTGTAAAATAAGACGCCGCTGTTTAGGCGTGGCTTTATGTATCAGCTTTAACAGGGGTAGGTGTTTACAAAGCCTGGCAGACATGACGAATGATCACGCGCTCCTTTTTTTCTGGAGGTAGACCACTTGGCGGTCGGAAAGCAACCCCGTTCTGAGTCGATACTGCTCGGGTGTTTTCGCTTTATAGTCTATCAAGAGATACCCATAAGGTTGACTGGTAGCGTCTTGATAACACTCCATAAAGTATTTTACATTGTTAGGGTACATCAGAACGAGCCATGATGTATCGAGTGTCGTCGCGAGACGTCACATAGCCGGTAACCAGACCTATCAGAGTATCTAACCGGATAGCTTGGGAATTTTTAGCGTTCAGAGTTATACCCTTAGCCTTCATGCACACTTTTCCTTTGGCTGTGCGATAGCCATACGATTTGGGTCCACTAGAGGCAAACTCTTTGATGTAATCGTCGTCCCCTATTTAATCCGTCAGCTCCCCCAAATGGTCTCCCAGAGGGGGTATCCAGTCGCCGTCCCTAGACACGAATATAATGGAGTCGGTATCGGAGTATAACACCCGGTCGCCGAGTCTGTCCATCAGGTCGTACAACTCCAACCGGGCGTGAGCCGTCGTAAACGCCCCTATAAACACGTTAATGTTGCGAGTCTCACAAACATCCCCTTCGGGACGACAATGCTGGACGAGAGCCACGTCGTCTGAGACGAATGTGAAATATTTCAGGATATTGGTTTTACCAAAAATGATTTGTGTGAAATCTTCAGGGTCTTTCACGAGCAGGGTTTGCGGTAAATGTTTGCACATAGAAAATCGTCCCCATAACGAATTAAGAAGCAACTTATTGATAGACCTCTGGGCGGGGTTGTGACTGATCTTTTCGGGGTCAAGTTGGATCCCCCCTTTTTCATAATATTCAAGGATGTAATTCTCTTTGTCCGCGTCCGTGACAACGTTTGACGGGTAACCGGACGCTTGCTGTTTCAAACGTAAAAACGTTTTCACGTAATCTCAAAACAGCGTATCTGACCGCTGTGGGAAATGCCACACTTCGTCGACCTTTGCCACCACGTACCCCTTCTCGATCGCTTTTAAAAGTTCGATGCTGACCCAGCACCCTGAGAGAGCCCTCTCCTCGTCCGTGTGCGTGCAACTCGTTGTCTGGTTTTCAGCGCGTGCGCATGTTCGGCATAACGGGAACATTAGTTTCCCGCCGCAGCGGTAAGGTAAAACCGGATGTAGTAATTTGCGTGGAGGGTACACGGTGGCCTTGATAAGACCGTAATAATTCTCAATCGGTTCAAAGTCACTGAAAATTATCTCGGGGTGACCGATCGGATAGCTTTTCCTGGCCTGGCAGAACGGATATAAGCTGGTGAAATCGACATAACTTATTTTCTCCCCATTGACCGTTTTGTGGTACAGCTTATAAGCGTTCGTGCGTCCACCAAAAAGCGAGTCTCGGGGTTTCAGTCTCTCGGGGGCCGAATAAATACTCATAAATTCTTTCACCGAGGGGTCAGTCTGTTTCATTTTCAGCCACTGACATTCCCATAAAATTTCCACTTTTACCCCGTAGGCATTTTGCAGAATTTCCACTTTGTCGTCAGACTGTCTCCTGAGTTCGCCGTAGGGTACATGCGACAAGGGGTGCGTATGATCGGGGTCGAAGCGACATTCGTGTCCATGATGGAGACATCCGAGGTATTCTAAACCATACCTCGATCCGTTCTGTTCGTAGTAGCCGTCTAAAAAGTAACGACCGATCTGCATCTCGCCGTGGTTTAGAGCGTGGTGAATGTCGACGTTTCGGGTCTTTTTTACATATTCCAGCCATTCGATCGAACCGTTTGAGTAAGTCTTACTCTGCTGGACGTACGCATTATTATGCGTCAGAGCCAGAGTGTCTCTGGCGAGATATCGTGTCTTGAAGACCCCCATACAACAGCTAGCGAGCGTTGTAAAGCTGAACGGATCAAGTTCAGTACACTCTATGAACGCTTCTCTGTATTTCATGCAAGCATCCCGCAATAAGACGACGTCGTTCACTCCGTACTCGCGCAGCTCATCCCTGAAGCGAAAGACCTTACCCGTGACAGTGCCGGAATCTGTTAATGCGCCACCGTTTTGGACATTGTTTTGTTGTAACTGCTGGTTGTGCTCTTCTAATATGATCTGTAACATATCGCACAAATTAAAATGTAGGTTCTCGTCCATTTCTATTTGTTGCAAATCAAATAAATGTCTCCGTGTACATCTCCGACATTTATTTTTGAAATTATTACAGGTAAAAATATAACTACTTCTTTATAAAGGCAGCAGAGTTTAAACCATACACTGATAACATCAAACTGATTAAAGACAAAAGGTAACAAAAGTTTAAACCATACAGTGACAAGATCAAAGTGATTACAGACAAAAGGTAACAAAAGTTTAAACCATACAGTGATAAGATCAAAGTGATTACAGACAAAAGGTAACAAAAGTTTAAACCATACAGTGATAAGATCAAAGTGATTACAGACAGCAAATAAAAAAATATATAAAACATAAAACCATAAATAATGGAATTGACTATGAGATTAACATAGAAATAGCGCTGTGCAGATATCGTCGAATTTCGAATTTTATACTGATAATAACAAATCGGCAACATTAAAAATTGCTGGTATTTACATCATTAAAACCAGCAACAATAAAAACGTTATAGAGCAGTTATCTCCTCATTATAAAATGATTTAGATTGGCGACAAGATCCACCAAAAGTCTCCTCTCGCGCAACAGCTCGCGAAGCGTGTCGTGAACCATTGAAATTAGCGACGTGCTTGCCGTTTTCATAGCACGTTTCGAAGTCATAAAATATATATTTTTTGCTAGGCCCCTTGGGAGCTTGGGGTTGTATGAAGCATCTATGTACCCCTTGGACCGGTAGATCCTCGCGGCAATGAATGCAACGGATGGGAGCGCATTGATGTTGTTTGTCGGTGCATCCTGTAATTTCGTACCGTCTATTACATAGCTTGCAATATTTTATAAAATCGCACGGTATCTTTTCTTGGCCTAGGGGTATCTTCTTATGCATGTCATAGCAGTAGCTCGATTTACAATAGCGTAGACAATCGGCGCAGTGAACGACTGTTTTAGGGTGCTTGTAGCAATCTCGGTCGAAACAAACGTTGCAAACGTGTCTACAACTGTGATTTCTGCGGCTTGAGTACCCTTTAAAACAAAATTCACATACATAACCTGTACCGATGAACGCGGTCAGATTCAATATCATATAGTAATGCTCGTCGTGCAAGTAAAGGCATATCGTTTTCGGATGAGGCTCCTCCTGATTTTTGAACGTTTCTAGCCCCCCATCGTTCGACCTGTAAAAAACGACGATTTTGATGCCTAGCAGATTTTCAAACTTAGCTATGTCATGAAGACCTATCGGGTCTTGACTAGTGAACCCGGCGTTGTTTTGGATAACGGCCGCACGATTTTCCAATTCGCTCTCGGGTAATTGGGGATCGAGAAAATGTGCCAGGCAGATATTTTATAAACATATTTTATTACCGATATTTACAGGATTGAATAGACTCATCTTTTTTCTTTTGATAACCTGGTCCAAAGCCAGTTCTGTGAGTTTACGCCGTCCGCCTCCTTGTCTGTTCATGGCTACGTTGGCTTCAATTTCAACCGCATCATCAACCATCAGCCTTTCGTTGCTTTGTAAAATTTTTTCGATTTGTTCTGTAAATAGATTAATGTCATAATTATTCCCGGGGGTTAAAACGGCGTTAACGGACGAATTCAGGCTAGGGGCCGTCATAACCAAGTTGATTACGCTAGCATCACCTCCGATCTGTCGGGCAAATGACACTATTTCATCCATGGCGTTGTGCAAGGAGACGTGATACGATGCTAAATCTGTAGACATGATCTCCCTCATATTCATAGTCCTACGTAAATCCACGCTGTTAAAACGCGGTCGCGGTAAAACACAAAAGCCGTTTACGGTACCGCCATTACGTATCGCTGCATCGATGATCGCCCGAGTTGTACCGGCAGGGTCTGCTGTTCTGCTAGTTGAGGGTCGCTCGGTATCAGAAGCGGCCTCGGCACGGGGGGTCAGCGGTCGCTCGGCATCGTTATTACCTGCAGGGGGTGCGGTTCTTCTAGACGACGAACGTTCAGTAGCAGAAGTGGTAACTGACGAATGCATCACACCGACAGGAGTAGAGTCGGAATCTGTTAATGCGCCACCGTTTTGGACATTGTTTTGTTGTAACAGCTGGTTGTGCTCTTCTAGTATGATCTGTAACATATCGCACAAATTCAAATTTAGGGTCTGGTCCATTTCTATTTGTTGCAAATCACAAGCATTTAACATAGTGTAATCAGGAAATGGTCCTATCACATCTGGGTGCGAGCTTATCATTTGTTGTAATCTATCGCCTAGAGTCATATTATCAGGAGCATTTTGAATTTGCAAATCAATTATACTCTGTAGCGTGTCAGAAAGAGCTTTGTCTCCGTGTACATCTCCGGCATTCATTTTTTAATTATTACAGGCAAAAATATAACTACTTCTTTATAAAGGCAACAGAGTTTAAACCATACACTGATAACATCAAACTGATTAAAGACAACAAATAAAAAGAAAATATAAAACCATACAGCCTTAATAATGGAATTGACTACGAGATTAACATGAAATAGCACTGTGCAGATATCGTCTAAATTATAGTCTAATACTGATAATAACAAATCGGCAACATTAAAAATTGCTGGTGTTTACATCATTAAAATCAGCAACAATAAAAACGTTATAGAGCAGTTATCTCCTCATTATAAAGTGATTTAGATTGGCGACAAGATCCACCAAAAGTCTCCTCTCGCGCAACAGCTCGCGAAGCGTGTCGTGAACTGTCGCAAAGTTTTCGTGAACCGTTGTTCTCAATTGACGTAACCCGTTCGTCACGTCGTCAATTTGATTCGCATTCGTAGCTAGGTCGATATCGTCCAATTTATTAATAATTTCATGGAGTACCTCATGCCTTAGGCTCGCCGACCTAAGTTCATCACCAACCGTTTCTGCATCTGCATCCACGATCTACGCTTCTTCTTCTTTCCCAGCATACGGCGTCCAACTCCTTACAGTCTCACCCTCTTCGTCTCGCTCGCTGCTAAATGTCACTCCGTCCCACGCTCATACTTGCGTGTTTGACCAGAGTTCTACATCGTCCAATTCTTCGTGTTCTTCATCTGAAAACAATAACAGGATTAGGGAAAAATAAAATGTAATATGAGCGGTACTTCTATTACATAACTTACTAAATAAATTTAAAATATCTTGTAGCTGAAAAGCTAAATAAAAATAAATAAACTAAAGTATTATGAATAATTAAGTCAAATTATTAATAATAATAATAATAATAAATGAAAAATTACTATTAAGAATAAATAATTCTGAATAGTCAAGGCAATGGCGTAGCGTGTCAAGTTTATTTATATAGAGCATTTCGTAGACAATGGTAAATAAAAGGAAGTAAAATATTTATAAATATAATCACAACAATAAAACAGGGAATTAAAATGATTACAATGATTTTAAATTAAAACCAATTTTTAAATTAAAATAGTCAAATTATGAATGTCAAATTATTTATGAATAAATAAAAATAAATAATTGTCAAATTATAAATAAACCAAATTATTTTATGAATAAATAAGTCAAAAATATTATTATTAATATGAATAAAAGCTGTGTTAACTAAAATTGAGAACCTTTTTACCCCCAATTTTGTTTTCTTTTTTCTTTTCTCTATATAAAATATAATGGATGTTATCTTTTGAACATGAAAATGAGTTTTGAAAAAATGAGGTTTTTCATGAATTCACACGAGTATCACTATTTCAAAGTAAAAGGTCAGAACTGGATCTCTGATGTGTACTCTGAAATCTAGAGTCTTTAAGCTTTCAAACGATATATGGTTTGTCAAGAGCACATTAGGCTTAGACTAAGATATTACTATTTAAAACATGTAATGACAATTGGACCCTGCCAGTGGCGGTTAAAGGGTTAACCTCCTGAGACTGCAACAGTTAAAGGGTTAACCTCCTGAACCATAGAAAAACTTTGGAAAAAATAGTATTTTTTCATGTCATTACGCTGTTTACAGTATTAAATTTTTATAAAATAAAAAGACATGTATAGGTTAAATCAAATTATTTAAAAAAATCACCAATAAATATAATTTAAAATAATTTAATCTCACAATATAGACACCAGTCAGCGTGTTTACTCGTTTTATGTACATAATTAACAAACTGGATAATTGTGAAATCATATATATTATTACTAGTCACTATATAATGTGTAACAAAAAAATAAAATCTTACAATTTTAGAGCTTTGATGCGGCTGTCACTATCTCATGGCACACAACGGTAAACTGCTCTGGTCGTGTGACAATATGCAGAAAATGACAAAACTCCGGTCAATAACAATTTTTTAGAGTTTTAGAAAAGGAAAAATCTTATTTTATGGAGTCAATCGATAGCAGCCGATCTCCGGATTCTGTCATCCAGCACTGCTCTACTGTCATAGCCACCTGTGCTAACGGCTAGCCGTGCAGGCTGGGGCTGTTTCACCGGTTTAAGCGATCGCATTTACTTACAATATAAAACAGTTGATTATAATACAAACTTACCGCTCAATTATGTGTTTGAATCCACATAATCTTCATCATTACGCCTTACTGATGGAGAAACGATCGCTATTTTAAGACATTTTGCTGGTCTCGCTGTGTCCGGGGGTTGTGATGACGTCTACGTCATCTGAGTTGCATCTCTTCCGGCTTGCTTGGATGACGTTTCCCGCACCATGGCTCTCTTCAATTACGTTTCCCTCTGGTTGCGATGGACCAAATCCTGGATGAGTTATAAGCTCTAAAAATTCTAGGAATTAAAATATATATAAAATAAGATAAATAGAATGATGCAGTTGATTAATAGCACAGATAGATGGAAATACTACACCTTCTCCGCAGACGTCGACTATTGCAGCTCTCGCTAAAAGTCACCAATAAAAGTCAGTTAATAATGAATACCTAAATATATAAAACATATTAGGAATGTATAGAAACATAGTTACCAAAATTATCTATTTCGTCGAATGCGGAATATTCCACACCAAATTGTCTACGAATCTACATCCCCTTCAGAAGTCTGAGATCCGCTAGTGAGCGACGCCTCGTGGTACCATCACAGAGAGGCTCAAAATCACTTTCCAGAACATTCTCGTTCACCACTCCTGGCTGGTGGAACGATCTTCCCACCCCTATCCGGAATGCTGAATCCCTGACAATTTTCAAGCGACAGCTGAAAACCCATCTCTTTCGAAGCTACTTGACTTCATCATAAAAAAAAAAAAATAAATAAAAAAAAACTCTCTCTCTTTATTTATTCCTTCTCTTTCTAGCTTGTACTTATTTGAACAATGTCTAAGAACTTGGTATTACAACCACTTCCTGTGTCTGTTTGCCTCTTAAGAAGAATCGCTTTATGTATCCCCCAATTGTAAGTCGCTTTGGATAAAAGCGTCTGCTAAATGACTAAATGTAAATGTAATGTAAATGTCTTTGCACATCTGTGAAATTATAATCCTATTTATCAATTGTAATCAGCTGCAAATTTTTTACATTCTTCAAAGCATAAATTCATCTTTAAAAATTGTACTCACTATGCCGGTCCTGCACCATCTTGAATATTGATGAAAAAAGTTGTAGAGTAATTGTTTAAAACTTATGGAAGTTTGTTCACAGCTGAATGATTTTTGGAATAGAGCCAAGCAATTTATATTCTCCAGAGCTGGGGTATGGGCGGAGATAGCTCTGATATTTTTCTGATATTGCCCCCTCGTAAATCTGACCTGAGGTCACATAACGGTGCCCCTGGGGTCTCAAACATCTGCTCAGCTTCAGACAGACAAAGAAGACTTATGTTCACATATGCGTGCAAGGCTTCTATAAGCAATTCAGTGCTTGAACAGTTGTTGGCTATGTTTTTAAGTATTTTCAACAACCTTGGCATTCTCTCACGATCCTGAGTCCCGCGTGTCTGACCAACATCCGGTGGTCACAGACACACAAAGACCTTATGAGTTAAAGTGACCAGAGATTGTGTTACATACACTTTCCTTGTCTGACTTAAACAAGCAGGGCCTGTAGTCTGCCTGAGTGTGTGTGTGTGAGAGAGTGAGAGAGAGACTGTCCCCTGTTTCCTATAGTCTGGTATAGCTTGTCTGAGTGCATGTGTGTGTGTGTGTGTGTGTGTGTGTGTGTGTGTGTGTGTGTGTGTGTGTGTGTATGTGTGTGTGTG
>NW_015542622.1:20601-21133 GCF_001515605.1 Sinocyclocheilus anshuiensis
AGAGAGAGAGAGAGGGAGATAGAGACTGTCCCGTTTCCTATAGTCTGGTATAGTTTGCCTGAGCGTGTGTGTGTGTGTGTGTGTGTGTGAGAGAGAGAGAGATTATTATAATCTGAGTTTTTTTATTGTATTATTTTCTCATTTATCCGCTCTTTTCTGATTTTCCACATAAATGGCCTGCTCTATTTAAACAAGTACGCTATGGAGTTCAAACATGACTCATGTTAATTGTGGTGTGACATGATATATTACAAAACACATCCGCTGATCATTAAAGGACAATATCCTACTTCATGATGGAGGTCACAGGTTAAATATGGCACTCCGGATATATGTTACAAACAGATGGCATTGAACATCCTGTGAACATTAAAGGACAATATCCTACTTCATGATGGAGATCACAGGTTAAATATGGCACTCCGGATAAATGTTACAAACAGATGGCATTGAACATCTGGTGAACATTAAAGGGGTCATATGATGCTGCTAAAATGAACATTATTTTGTGTATTTGGTGTAATGAAATGTG
>NW_015542622.1:21153-23009 GCF_001515605.1 Sinocyclocheilus anshuiensis
CATGAGAAAACAGAATGCCAATTCTTACATTTTAACACTATCATAAACCCACATAATATTACCACATATTCTAGGAATAATACAATTACAATTACTATACTGTGCACTTACTCAGTAGGATTTTCCAGCGAACTCAAAACTGAACGACATGCGTGTGCCTTTCTTGTGCAAGATGCCAGTGATGCAGCCACAGTCCCAAACGAAAATTAAAACTGTTTCAAACATTTCAGCGTCATTACTCCACAAGACACGGGTATAACGAGGTAATCCAAAGCTTCTTGAGGTGAATTGTCTTATTCCTCTCAGCGTGACGCGAACAATAAAATTAAAAAAACTTGAGGTCTTGCTGCTTTGTTTGCTGTGATGTGGGCATTTACCCGCCACGCGCTTCACGTGGATGATTATAATATCTATAGCGCTCTCAGCGCGTGGGCGTGGTCGCATTAGAGATAATGAAGGGAGACGTGAAAGACTGGACATCGCGTTGGTTTCATATAGATTACTTTATCACAGAATATTTGCTTTCGATACGACTTGCTTAGTTTAAAAGTAGATAACTTAGTTTCTATAGATATATCTCTCATGTCTCTTTGTTGAGTATTTGCTGAGTTACAGTTCAAGTCAAGTCAAGTCAAGTCTGCTTTATTGTCAATTCTTCCACATGTACAGCACATACACACAGAGAATTGAACGTTTCTAAATAAAGATCACGCAGACCAAGGCGGCAGACAGAGCACCCTGTTTGTTTTCTTTATTTTATAAATGCACAAAGTTTTGTTGTTATTATGTGTGTATACAAATAAAAGTAGACCATTTACAGATTCGATTGATGTATTGCTCTTATCTGTAAGATCAAAACTGAAAGTGTAATTTAAGTTCTTTTCGGTCTTATCAGGAGAAGATGCCACAAAACGCATATCCGCATTAGTCGACCCCAAAGGGTTAAAGGACAATCGCACCATTGTCTTATTTCATTGCTGAGGTCACAGGTTAATCACGGTCATTAAAAAAACGGTCATAAGGTTAATCCCTAAGGGGCGGGTCAAAGGTCAAAGTCATCAATACAAAAAAAATGACATTCAGTGAATCATAAATACTACTACTTATGTTATTTGGCAACATGCCTGAGTAAACGAGTAAAAGCGTATGCAAGAGCATTTTCTTAAGATTTTATTGTCCCCTTTGTTTTTCTGGTAACACTTTACAATAAGGTTCATTAGTTAACATAGTTAACTACTTTAGTTAACATGAACGAAGCGTGTACTTCTAAAGCATTTATTAATCTTAGTTAATGTTAATTTCAACATTTATTAATTCATTATTAAAATCAAAAGTTGTGCTTGTTAACATTAGTTAATGCACTGTGAATTAACATGAACTAACAGTGAACGACTGTATTTTCATTAACATTAACAAAGATGAATAAATACTGTAATAAATGTATTGGGTTACACTTTACTTGAAGGGGTGTGCATAAGACTGACATGACACCTTCATAATCATGACATGACACCTACATAATCATGACATGACACATGTCATGAATATGAAGGTTTTTTTATGCATATTTATCCGTGTAATAACAAAGATTAATAAATACTGTAATAAATGTATTGTTCATTGTTTGTTCATGTTAGTTAATACATGAACTAACGTTAACTAATGGAACCTTATTGTTAAGTGTTACCGTTTTCCTTATGCTTGTGTTGCTTACAGTTAAAGTTCTTCTCTAATTTTATTGTTGTTTGTAATGTTGCAAAGTTTTACTTGGCAATATTTTAAAAATATTATTTTTGGTATTTTGCATGGTCTGTTGTTGGAGTAGTATATATATATATATATATATATATATATAT
>NW_015542622.1:23281-37116 GCF_001515605.1 Sinocyclocheilus anshuiensis
ATATATATCAGGGCCTGAATCCGTTTTGGAAAATGGTGGTGGTGGGGGATTCCCCCTTTAGGTGGCTCTTATGGGGGGGAGTTTTTTATATTTTTAATATTTTTAAACTACAATCCAACCTAAATGTTTCCTCACCAATATTTATAATATATGATAAGTGAAAGCCAATTGTTTGTATATAATGATGTGCTTACTTTGCATGCTGTGTTATATAGTTTCATGTGTCGACTAAGTGATTTATAATTTATAATGTCCGAACGGTAGTGCATCACTACTGCTCTCTACTTCGGGTTGCAGAGACAAGCAAGCGAGTGCGGGCGTTACGTCACAGCAGCGGTGGTCACGGTCTCACAGCGGAGAGGAATAAAAAGATCATCCTCGTGCAGACAGCCACACCAGGAGTGCGCGGTGGCCAGCTCCCCTGCGTGCTTCAGCACAAAAAGAGCAATCAGAGTCAGAGGTGATTTGAGGATCACGGTGACGGCTTCCCCAGAGGGAGTTCGTCACCCCTCAAGCACTCCGCAGCCGGTGGAGCGGCCTGAGGGGCGCGCTGACCTCTCTACAGGATGGAGTGAGCCGGCCGTTTCCTTCAGTTCACCCCCTCGAGACCAGATATCGATCGCTGCATCAGAGGGTGAGCTCTCTCTTTCTGGGGATGACGACTCGGCTGCATTGCCCCCTTCGGGTGTGGCAGCGTTGTCCGAGTCAGACACAGAGATGACGGCTATGCTTTCCCGGACCGCCGAGAATGTCGGGCTCGCGTGGAATCCTCCACCGTGTCCCGGTCCTTCGAGGCTGGATGAATGGTTTCTCGGTGGGGGTCGTGCTGGATCTCAGCAACCCCCTCCGGTGCCATTCTTCCCGGAGGTGCATGAGGAGCTCACAAGATCGTGGAAGGCACCCTTTACTGCCCAAAACAATGCTTTTAGCTCCTCCACTCTCACCACCCTCGATGGTGGGGCCGCTTTGGTGTACGCAGGCATTCCCTCGGTGGAATGGTCTGTGGCCATGCAACTGTGTCCAACAGCCGCTACTACTCTGCGGGGTGACCCGTGTCTCCCCTCACGGGCCTGTAAGTATTTGTCAGGCTTAACTGGCAGTGCTTACAGAGCTTGTTGGGAGGCGGCTTCTACCCTCCACGCTATGGCGTTACTGCAGGTCTATCAGGCCAAAGCCCTGAGAGACCTGCACGAGGGTGGCCATGACCTGGCGGTTCTACATGAACTGCGTGCTGCAACGGACCTCGCACTTCGAGCGACTAAGTGACCGCACAGTCTCTGGGTCGTGCGATGTCCATGCTAGTGGTCCAGGAGCGCCATCTTTGGCTGTGTCTGGCCGACATGAAGGAGCACGTAAGGTGCAGTTCCTGAATGCTCCTGTGTCACAGACTGGCCTTTTCGGCGAAGCTGTCGAGAGCTTTGCCCAGCAGTTCTCGGCAGCACAGAAGCAGAGTGAGGTGATCAAACACATCATGCGCCGGAGGAAACTTGCTGCTTCCACCCCGGCTGCAGTCCCTCACCCTGCTCGTCGCCGTGGGCGCCCCCTGTGGCTGCCCCCGCTCTCACGCAGCAGCAGCAGCCTTCCACCAGGCAGCATTGTGGAGCCGGTCGCAGGCAGGATGCCCAGCCCGTCCAGGCCCCCACCAAACCCGGCGGGAAGCACAAATGCAAGAGGCCCTGAGACGGGTGACCTGGAGATGGAGGAGACTGCTCGTTGGGAGATGGTGACCGCACCACTCCCTCCCCCAGAGGAGGGTCGGGTGGAGAATCTTTTGTTTCATTTTCTTTTTGTTCGGTACCCAAAACCTCAATAAAAGAGCGGTTTCCTCAGTCTCTGGGTGTCAAGTGGAAGAGAGTTGTGACCTGTGCATCACAGGGTCACTTCCCTCCTCCTCTTTCGCCAGCGGGCAGCAGTGGGTTGACCAAGAGCACCCCTCCTGCCCATTCGTGGAACCAGGTAAGGGCTGTAGCATTCGAGTCCCCGCTTCATGTCGTCACATGCCGGGCTGTCACAAGCCTCAAGCCGCGACCCTGTGTTTTCTCCCGCACAGGGAGGAATCAGGTGAGTGTTACACTTCACACCCAGACTCCGCCCCCTGCCGTCAGAGGCAAGGCCTTCACAAGCCTCGGGCCGAGTCCCTGTGTTCCACCATGCTGCCCCACCTTGGGTACATCGGTGGCCCCGTTGGTTCCTCTGGCACGGTCTCTCAGAGCCTGGTTAGCGCTCCCCAGTCTGTCTCGGTGGCTCCTGCGGACCATCAGACTCAGCTACGCGATTCAGTTTGCCCGGCGTCTCCCCAAGTTCAGGGGCATCCGGTTGACTTCAGTCAAGGCTGTCGATGCCCCTGTCTTGCGTGCGGAAATCGCAGTCCTGCTGGCGAAGAACGCGATAGAGGCGGTCCCTCCAGCCGATATGAGGTCGGGGTTTTACAGCCCTTACTTCATTGTGCCCAAGAAAGGCAGTGGGTTACGACCGATCCTGGATCTGTGAGTTTTGAACCGTGTGCTTCACAAGCTGCCATTCAAGATGTTGATGCAGAAACGCATTTTCGAGTGCATCTGTCCCCAAGATTGGTTTGCAGCGATCCTGGCGAAGGATGCAATAGAGTCGGTCCCTCCAGCCGATATGAGGTAGGGGTTTTACAGCCCTTACTTCATTGTGCCCAAGAAAAGCGGTGGGTTACCGATCTTGGATCTGTGAATTTTGAACCGTGCGCTTCACAAGCTGCTGTTCAAGATGTTGATGCAGAAACGCATTTTCGAGTGCATCCATCCCCAAGATTGGTTTGTAGCGATCGACCTGAAAGAGCTCTTTGGGCTGTACCTGTCGCCTCGCATCTTCACCAAAGTCGTAGAGGCAGCCCTTGTTCCTCTGAGAGAACGGGAGGTGCGCATCCTCAACTATCTCGACAACTGGCTCACACTCGCACAGTCTCGCGATCAGTTGTGCGCACACAGGGACTTGGTGCTCAGACACCTCAGTCAGTTGGGTCTTCAGGTCTACTTGGAAAAGAGCAAACTTGTGCCAACGCAGAGGATCTCTTTTCTCGGCATGGAGTTGGATTTGGTCAGCCAGACAGCACGCCTCACCCAGGAACGTGCTCAGTCGGTGCTGAACTGCCTCAAGACTTTATCAGGCAGGACGGTGGTACCACTGAAATACTTTCAGAGGCTCCTGCGGCATATGGCTGCAGCTGCGGCGGTAGTTCCGCTCGGTCTGCTCCATAGGAGACCGCTTCAGCACTGGCTCCATGGCCGAGTCCCGAGGTTGGCATGACTACGCGGTACTCACCGGATTCAGATTACACCGGCCTGCCGCAGAACCTTCAGCCCGTGTTCAGATCCCTCATTCCTTCGGGAAAGAGGGCCCCTGGAACAGGTATCCAGGCATGCTGTGGTATTCATGGATGCCTCGGCCACCGGCTGCGGGGCCACGGACAACGGGCACGCAGTGTCAGGGGTTTGGACGGGTCCCCAACTGTGTTGGCATATCAATTGCCTCAAGTTGCTGGCAGTACGCCTTGCCATGGACAAATTAAAGGGATAGTTCACCCAAAATGGAAATTCTGTCAATATAATTACTCACCCTCATGTTGTTTCACACCCGTAAGGCCTTAGTTCCTCTTCCGAACACAAATGAAGATGTTTTTGATGAAATCCAAGAGCTTTTTGTCCCTCCATAGGCAGCAATGCAACTTACACATTCAAAGACCAGAACGGTTGGAAAGTAACAAACAAAACAACCAAAAAAAACCTGTAGATCTGTGTTTACACATGATCTTTGATACTATGTTGGACTTTGGTCTGTATTACTCTAGAGCAATATTAAGATTGTTGTATAATACAGGGTATTAATTAATCTAGTTTTGGTTACAAAACCCAAACCTTAGATTAAAAAAACAAACCAAAAAAAAAAAATCAAATATAGACATAATAATACTACAGGAAACATGGCACAGAACCGATGAAGTCACTCTTTGTCCCTCGGGGTACTGTGAAATATTTCTATCCTCTAGAAAACATGAAAGAATCACACTTGGAAGAGATTCAGGGGGCATCATAATCTGGCACAAACAAGAAATTGACAAATACATCCAAACAATTAAAAAAGAAGAATCACATATCTGTCTCAAAATCAACAAGCACCTTACCCAAACCACTAAAGTTGTTTTCTTATGTCCTCTATATTCCTCCCTCTGAATCTCCATACTATAATGAGGACATCTTTGAATCTCTCCACAGTCAAATCAACCACTTCCAGGCCCAGGGAAGTGTGTCAATTTGTGGGGATCTGTATATGCCAGAACAGGATCTCTTCCCGACTACACCAGAGATAATGGGAATAACTATATTTTTGAACAGAGCTTCCTACAAAACATTGTAAACTTCCCAAGATATAACTCCGATGACCAAGTGAATAAAAATGGGAAGCTTCTGATAGAGCTCTGTCAAAGCCTGGGTCTGTACCTTGTCAATGGCAGGGTGAGACGAGACTCTCTTGGAAGGTACACCTACAGTTCTTTCCATGGTTGCTCAACAGTTGATTACAAGATCACAGATTTAGATCCATTCTCTTTCAGAGCATTCACGGTCAAACCAGTAACACCCCTACCAGACCAGAGTCAAATTACCGTTTACCTAAAAAGGACAAAAAATATGAACATACATTCACAGCGCAGTAAGCTGTACAACATTAGAGAGAATTACAGATGGGCACAAAACAGCACAGAAAAATATGTGACAGCAATTGGCCATCCAAAGTATGTTTACTTATCTACAACTTTCTAGGCAGAGTTTATCCTCACAATGGAGATGGTGTCAGTCTGGCTGTGGAGAACATAAATTATATATTTGGTTATTTGGCCAACTTATATAACTTCACATCCTCTAAGAAAATCCATAAAACCACACAAGAAAATGAAAAATGGTTTGATTTAGGCTGTAAAACAATGAGGAAAAAATTAAGACAATTATCAAATCAAAAGCATAGATAACCAAACAATGCAGATTTACGCCTTCAATATTGTGAGGAGCTTAAACAGTATAAAAGTACACTCAGAAAAAAGAGAGAACAGTACATCCAAGATCAACTAAAAACTATTGAAGAATCTGTCAATTCTAACAATTTTTGGGACAACTGGAATTCCCTGAATAAAAAAAACATCATGAACAAACAGCCATAAAAACCGAGGCACCTGGAAAAAACACTTTGAACAACTTTATAGTGAAATTAAAATGAACTCAGAACAAACACAAATATATATATATATATATATAAATGATTAATATGGAACATACAGTTGGTAAATACCAAAATCTATTAGACTACCCCATTACAGAAAACTAACTGATTGATAAAATCCAGGCCCTAAACAACAAAAAAACAAGTGGACCAGATGGCATCCTCAATGAAATACTCAAGAACACAGAACACAAATTAAGATTGGCCCTACTAAAACTGTTCAACTTTGTTCTGAGTGTTGGTAATTTCCCTGAAACCTGGAATAAAGGACTCATAATGCAACTTTTCAAAAGTGGAGACAAGTTACATCCAAATAATTACAGAGGCATCTGTGTAAGCAGTAATCTGGGGAAGCTGTTCTGTAGCATTATCAACACCAGACTCACTTTCTCACCAAACACAATGTCTTAAGCAAAAGTCAAATTGCAAGTGGAAACCTCAACTTGGCCATGAATGAACTGAAGGAGAAGCAAGAAGGGCTTTCTATGCCATTAAAAAATCATTAATTAATAATTCAATTAATAATCAATAATTATAATCTGGCTCAAAATATTCCAAGCAGCTGTACAACCAATTGCACAATATGGCAGTGAAGTTTGGTGTCCTCTCCTAAATCATGAGTTGGGACAAAAATCCAACTGAGCATTATAATATGATAATCAAGTATTATTTAATAATAGAAGTTTAGTCATTAGAATTAAAACTTGGTAACCATGAACTTAGGACTGGTGCTGGTGGCCCAGAGTGAAGATTTAGTCGCATATGCGAGTGATTTAATCACAATGTAGAGGGTTGACAGTCTATGAGAACGAAGTGTTAAAAACTGCAAAGCACAAAGGGAAGACAACTTGATGCGTAGTGTATTATATCTGTGCAACAGTTATTGAGCCTTTCTTAGAAAAAAAAAACATCTCAGATTTGGATCAGCTCTCTCTGACCGATACCCGATCCGAGAAAAATGGCACTATCGGAGCCGATACCCGATATGAATATCAGATCGGCGCATCCCTAAAATAAACCACTGAGCGTGGACAGGGTTCTCCCTTTGTCCAGTAGCTCTTGCAGAAAGGTTAACACGTGGGACACATCACACAAGGATTGGTCTAAGCTGCGTGTTGCACATCAATCAGAAAAGACTGATCATTTCCGGGTGTAAAGGTGTCTTGTAGAGACGTCTTGCTTTAGCCCAGGGCTGCCCAAACTCGGTCCTGGAGGGCCGGTGTCCTGCAGAGTTTAGCTCAGAGTTTAGCTCCAACTTGCCTCAACACACCTGCCTTTAAGTTTCTAGTATGCCTAGTAAGAGCTTGATTAGCTGGTTCAGGTGTGTCTAATTGGGGTTGGAGCTAAACTCTTCAGGACACCGGCCCTCCAGGACCGAGTTTGGACACCCCTGCTCTAGCCTCTAAGATGGTATTAGTCATGCTCGCGGGGAGCTGCAAAGGTTTCCGTCGAGAGGCCAGACATGAAGGCTCCACAGCTCTGGCCTGGGGTGCCAAATCATGCCCTTCGCTTGCGATAAGAGGTCCTTCAGTGGTATCGGCCACGGGGCTGTCGATGACAGCTGAATCAACTCGGGGAAGCATACTTGGTTCCTCCAGAGTGGGGCCACCAGAAGGACAGAGCATTTGACTTCCCTGACCCGCCTGATGACATGAGGCAGCAGGGCAACGGGAGGGAAGGCATACAGGCAAGCTTTGGTCCAGTCGTGGGCCAAGGCATCTCACTGTTTGGAAAAATAGATTGGGCAGTGAGCGCTGACTTCTGAGGCAAAGAGATCCACCTCTGCCTTGTCAAAGACCGACCAGATCATTTGAACTGTCTGAGGATGCATTCTCCATTCCCCTGGAGACACATTGTCCCTGGACAGCATGTCTGACCCTTGGTTCAATCTGCCCGGCACATGAACCGCTCTGAGTGAGAGGAGTTTGCTCTGTGCCCATAACAGGAGGAGATGAGTCAATGTGTGAAGGGAGTGTGACCTGAGACCTCCTTGGTGATTGACGAAGGCTACCACCATTGTGTTGTCTGAGCAGACCAGGACGTGGTGCCCCCGTAAGTCTGGTAGGAAGTTTTGCAGGGCTCGACAAACTGCCAACATTTCAAGTCAGTTGATATGCAGACGTTGCTCCAGGTTTGACCAGGAGCCGTACGCCAGATCGCCCTCGTACAAAGTTCCCCAACCCAGACTCTGATGCAGCGGTGGGTTACCCTGACATAAACACAGGCCCAGGCGCCAAGAGTGGACATGGAAAACGGAACATGAGCTTTGAGCCAAAATTGAAGGGGCCGCATATGAAGCAGGCCCAGAGGAATCACCGAAGTGTCGGCAGCCATGAGGCTGAGCATCTTCTGAAAGGCACTGAGGGAATGAGAAGTTCCTATTTTGAATGACGCTGACAATTGCTGAAAAGTCAAGGATTGTTCTGGCGTAATCCAAGCCCGCATGTGGGCTGAGTGGGACTCTCTGTCTGGGAGACAAACAGCTCTTGGCTAAATTGATTTTTAACTAAAGACACTCCAGATGGCTGAGCAGCAGCGACCTGTGAGCGATGAGTTCCCATTCTGACCTGGCTAGTACTAGCCAGTCGTCGAGGTAATTGAGAACGTGGATTCCCATCTGTCTCAGAGGGGAAAGAGCCACGTCTATGCACTTCGTAAAAGTGCGTGGGGCCAGAGACAGTCTGAATAGTAGGACTGTATATTGATAGGCCACCCCCTGAATGCGAATCTCA
This sequence comes from Sinocyclocheilus anshuiensis, assembly GCF_001515605.1. Taxonomy (NCBI): domain Eukaryota; kingdom Metazoa; phylum Chordata; class Actinopteri; order Cypriniformes; family Cyprinidae; genus Sinocyclocheilus; species Sinocyclocheilus anshuiensis. Next base: position 31,255 of record NW_015542622.1, read on the forward strand.
AGATGGTCCGTGGTAGCAAGCTATCTGGATGTGAAAGTAAGTGTCTTTCAAACCCACTGACAGAAACCAGTCCTGGTGGCCAATTTATGCAAGGATCTGTTTCAAAGTTAACATCTTGAACGGCCATCTCATGAGAGCGCGATTCAGATGTCTGAAATCGAGAATGGATCTGAGCCCGCCATCTTTCTTGGGAACAAGGAAGTAGTGGTTGTAAAATCCTGACTCGCTGTTTGCTGGAGGAACCATTTCTATGGCTCCTTTTGCAAACAGTGTTTGCGCTTCGAACTGGAGAACGTAAGCATCGTTGTCTCATACCGAAGTTTAGATAATACCTCTGAAGCAAGGTGGCCTTTGAGCAAACTCAAATGAGTAGCCTTGTTCTATAGTTTTTAGCACCCATCTTGACACATCTGGGATCATTTTCCAAGCCTGAGCCCGAATGGCAAGAGGTTCTAGCTTTGCGAATAACAGCTCGCTGGAGTTCCGGCTCCAGTGAGAACTGACCCTCTCCTCTTCCTCTTTACACACAGATCAGGACAGCTTCTGAGGCTCAGGGTCCACCGTCACTCTGGGGCGGGGACCTTGGCGCTTTGGATAAGGAAAACGTTTAGCCATCTGGGGGCACTGCTGCAGCCTGGGTTTGATCTTCGGCTGGGGTGGTGCCGGTTTTTCAGGCTGCTGGGGGGCAGAGCTTTTCTGGCTACTTGGAGCAAATGCTGTACTGGAGCACTTCAGCAGGAAGTGTCACAGAGCCTGTGAGGTATTCTGTGCCGCAATAAAGCGCTCAGAAAACCCATCCACAGCAGTGTCCAACAGCTGCCCAGACAGGCGACGCACTCACTGTGCCCATCTGCATCATGCAGGGGTTCACTGCATGAGCCGCACTTGTGGCGCAACATTCGAAACAACGCAGTGGAGAAAATTTGCTCATTATTTGCTCTTTTAATAGCCGGGTGGCCGCAGGGGAAGGGATGAAAAAATCGGTAGGGATGTAATGATTCACTCAACTCACGATGTGATAATTCACAATACTGATTTCACAATACGGTTTTCTCACGATTGTTTTTTAAAACAAAATTAGATTTAAGACAAATTATAAATGAAATGGAGTCCTTTTATTATTGCTTGGACAAAATGCTGCACATTTCTTTGTGAAATTGAAATATGTCAAATAACAAAACTAAATTGAAATTTTAAAACACCCCCAAATCTAATCAAATAAATAAGAAAAAAATATATTTTCATATAAAAAAGGCTTTGCCTGTGCTCTTTCTATTCAGAATTAGAGGCAACCACTGCATTTGAATCACAACAAAGATGCTGTCTACATGCAGTATGAGCAAATTTAATGTAAATTTGATTGTATAATTTGAAAATTTAAAACAAAAACAGAATGCTCTGACTTTAGTTTTGTGATGATACTGTAATACATAAAACATCTGCATGAAACAAACACAGCAGAAGCTCTGAATGAGATGCAGATTCACTCTCTGACAGCAGGTGGCACTTATGGAACAGCAGCGAAACAGAGTTTCCTTGGTTACCACTGTAAACAAAGCAGCTCTGCGCTAATGAACTGCATATTATACAGAGATGAGATGAAAATACCATCTAAACTTTTCTAAAGTAATTTTCTAAATGACAGTCAGTTCCCCTCAGAGATACATTCATATGAACTCCAACTGTATCGATTCATTTAACATCTCAACCGATTTGAATCGTCACATATTGAATCGATTTTCAACCGGCTCATGGTGCATTGTTACATCTCTACAAATCGGATTCAGATTGGTCGGATTATGGGTGTCATGTCATAAAGAAATTTTTAATATGACTGGATTTGTATTTAACTTGATCATGATTTAATAAAAAAAAGTAAGTTACTAATTATAATGCTTTCACGGTGATTCAAACAGCGGATAAATTATACATTAGCCTACAGTATGACTGACTTCAGTCTAGCATGAGTTTAAAAATAAAAAACAAAAAACTCCATACATCTGCACTTTGTTGTTTATGATGAGACTTTGCAGGCATAAACTCAACGAACTCGTGTGTGATTGGTTATAATGCGCAACACTGTAAAAACGCGTACAAAGAATTATGATGCAACATGAACAGATTTTAAATTGAATGCTGCAATAAACACTTTTAATTTCATTTTCTTTTTATTCGCGACAGCCATAATGGATTTAGTTTAACTGACTGTGCATCAGCATTTTGTTCCAAGCACCTGTTAATACTGCTCCGATGAGGTTTTGTTCGTCCTCCAGCCTTCCCCAGCCTTTCACACGCTCTGCCTATGTATTTTGCACATCAAGGAGACGCTACCGTTTCACAATGACTCTACTTTGACAGAATGAAGTTGTGTGCTGTTTGGAATGAAAATCTGAACTATTATTCTGAGGCACTAAGGCATCCATGAACTCCCAATCCATAAACTGCTGCATTAAGTGATTCTTCATATTTCTCGTCTTAGATACAATAGTCTGAACAAATGAGACATAAATGGCATGCTGGTTGCAAGATGCAAAAAATATCTGAGAAACTCATCAGCAGCCACTCAGAAGTATGATGACCATTTTTTTCCTTTCTGTTTCCCGGAGTTGGCCAGTAATTGCACACATTCCAAGCAAAACTATTGTACACCCTCAAGAGTTCCAATATGTGAAAAACAGAAAGAGTCTCCACCCAACAAGACCTAAAACTCCCAAATTCCTACAAATTCCTCTCACTGACTATTTATTTGGTACTTTACTTTTTTGTGCTTTTACTGGTAGTTGGGCATAACTATAAGATAGAATCAGAAAGACAACATATACACTTTTTTTGTGTCATAAATCATACATCGTCATAAGAAATCAAGAGCTGGAATAGAAATACTGATATAAATGTACATTTTCTTAAGACTCTTTCAGGCTTGTAATATTCAGCATGCTTTTAGGTTGGTCGGTCATGGAAATGTGATGTGCAGACATCTGCAGTGTTGAAATGAGTGTGTAAAATAAGTGAGTTGATGTACATCAAAGTGCATCCAAAGGACTGTGCCTGAGACAGAGAAAAGACATTTATGTGAAATGAATGTGTTGGTGGCGGAGTGGAAGGGATTTTTATTACACAAGCTTACTTCACTATCTCATTATTTAACTGAAATGTACATATACATTTTTTATTATTTTTTTTTTGTGGGGGACTCCGATATATGTGGGGTTTTAATTTTTAGCTTCAGAAAGCGTAGAGTTCTTACAGAAAAACCATGCAATGTTCATGCTGCATTAATCTGACTTGAACAGGTGCCACCCAAGTGGAAAACAACTAAAATTAATCTGTCACACAAGGGCTTCAAAGGCAAAGTGTAACATTCAAACAAGAAATGCATTCTTCAAGACTTACTTGAATAAAACCTGGTGTCTTCTTAATAAAATCTCTGAAACGAAGGCTCAGATTTTGGGATGACTGTCTTGCGGTATGCAATTCTTCTCCTGCAGTGGTTATACAGACTGGTTGTACAGAAAGAAGTATTGCCAAAATAATCAAGAATAACTGGGAGGAGAGGGGAGGGAACACAGAGAAAAGAGCGTAACAGAACTAAGGAGAAATACAAGCCCTGCCCTACATTTTTATGCATTTTTGCATGTTTTTATTCATTTTTATATGTAGAATCACTTAAATGCTGTTTATGCACTGTTTGCAAATCACATGAGAATCATAAGTTCATTTCCTATAAATAAAAATACTATAAATAAATTTTAATTCTAATAATAATAATAATAATAAAAACCTTATTATCACTTTTTAATCACTTTTGCTCTTGCCTTTGAACGACTCTTGCTTACTCATTATGTTCCTTATTTGTCCCTTGGAATAAATGCTTCTGCCAGTGGGTAAATGTAAATAAAATCTGTGGGTTTGTTTACAGAAGGCTGTATGTATAAATGCATGCAATAAGAGAGAAAAGACAAAAACAAAAAAAAACCTGGGGGAATGATAGAGTCAAAAACAACAAACAAAAAAGCGAAAGATAATTTGCTACAATTAATCGTGAAACCATCCATCCATTCTTTAAATTATTTGTCTTGTAGTAATCATAAACCATGTATCAATATTTGATGAGAAAATCCCAAATGAAGATAATCAGATGACATGTACGTATATGAGTAAACCAATGAATAGACCAGTGGCGTTCTGTCCATATAAGCTATGAATGCTCCGCATACCCAGGCTATTTGTGACCCTGGACCACAAAACCAGTATTAAGTCGCTGGGGTATATTTGTAGCAATAGCCAAAAATACATTGTATGGGTCAAAATTATTGATTTTTCTTTTATGCCAAAAATCATTAAGATATTAAGTAAAGATCATGTTCCATGAAGATATTTTGTAAATTTCCTACCGTAAATATATTAAAACTGAATTTTTGATTAGAAATATGCCTTATGACTGGTTTTGTGGTCCAGGGTCACATTTGAGAGAATAAGTTCACTGGTTAATTTATATAAACATGATTATAAGTTGATCCCTTGTCATTTCAAATGTAACTTAAAGCTTAAAGAGTTAGGAAGTACGTAAAAAGATTTATTTGCCAAATGGCAGTAATTTTTTCTTGAAATCTACCAGTTGTGGTTGCTTCGGGGCTAGCGGATTCTCTATGGGATGATATTAGACTCAAAATGATTAATAGATGCAGGCACAATTATCCATGTACTGCATACATTTTATACATGTATCTTACTAACCACAAACAAATGCCTTTCCGTGCATATGTGGATCAGCTGACACGCGTCTATTAATTGACGTCTAGTTCAAGTCGATCGTGTTCGGTTCATTTGGATTTTGAGACTTCATTTTCGCAGTTTACAGCATTTCACGTCCCCCACACACACAACTACCAATGAACAAGGCCCAGTACAATTAATTAACGTATACACAATTTGAAAAATTCGTAAATGTGCGTCACTACACTGAAACAAATGCTTTTCAACCGGTGTCTGTTAGATTAAGGAGTTAAGAATTACATTAATGTGCATCATTTTGTTCAAATAGAGACATATTTGTGAATACAAATGTTATAGTTTGTATTAAAGTATCATGATTTGTGCATGTAGCGATTAAAATGTGCATTTGTGGATCGGGCGAGGCCGTGCATTCATTCACGTCTCTTCTGAGTCGATTCTATTTGATTCATTTGAATTTTGAGACTTTCATGCCGCCCTTTTAGCCGTGCCCAATCCACACACACACAGCTCGCGATCCACACGCAGCTGAGACACAGAAAATCAGCGACCACTAGATGGCACCAGCCCCAGTCACATGTGCGCATTCCGTTGTGTACGGTTTCATGAATGTTGCATTGTGTTTTCTTTGTTTCTTTTTGGTTTGGCTAGTCTCCTCTACTGTAGAAATATAATAAAGATGTTTTATTGAACTTGTTCTAACTTAACTTGTCTTAAGACACAGAATAGCTTATATTAATTTTGCCAAACAAGAACTTTGTGACGGTACCTTGGTTTTGTTTCTGTAATTCAACGGCACGTTGTCAGTTATTCCTTCCTTGTATTTTTATTATTATTATTAAAAGGGCTATTATAGTCGCTCATTTAAGCCATTAGTAATCGCACGTTTATATTTAATTAAACTATTAAATTAACTTAAACTAAACTATACTAAACGAGCGTTTTATAGGCTATAGCCTATTCCGCGCTCAAGCGGATCGCATAAATAGCTAGAACATATCTTATTTAGGCTACTTATTACTAAACTGTTTTCTGAGTCAGTAGGCGCATTTCCATTAGGCGTATTTTCAATTCGCAATTTCAATTTGCGCAATTTGAAGGGTAATGGAAACGCGCCTAGTGTTATGA
>NW_015542622.1:37595-41730 GCF_001515605.1 Sinocyclocheilus anshuiensis
CAAACCAAAAAGAAACAAAGAAAACACAATGTAACATTTATAAAACCGTACTCAATGGAATGCGCACATGTGACTGGGGCTAGTGCCATTTAGTGGACGCTGATTTTCTTTAGCTCAGCTGTGCGTGGATCACGAGCTGTGTGGATTGGGCAAGGCTAAAAGGGCGGAACGAAAGTCTCAAAATTCAAATGAATCAAATAGAATCGACTCAGAAGAGACGTGAATGAATGCACGTGTGTCACCTGATCCACAAATGTACATTTTAAACGCTACATGCACAAATCATGATACTTTAATACAAACTATAACATTTGTATTCACAAATATGTCTCTATTTGAACAAAATGCTGCACATTAATGTAATTCTTAACTCTGCAGACACCGGTTGAAAAGCATTTGTTTCAGTGTAGTGACGCACATTTGCGAATTTTTCAAATCGTGTACATGTTAATGAATTGCACTGGGCCTTGTTCGTTGGTAGTTGTGTGTGGGGGACGTGAAATGCTGTAAACTGAGAAAATAAAGTCTTCAAAATCCAAATGAACCGAACAAGATCGACTCGAAATAGACGTCAATTAATGCACGCGTGTCACCTGATCCACATATGCACGGATTCCTTTTTACATGAGCAATTTATGATATATTAATGCAGAACAGAACATTTTTATTCACAAACATATCTGTATTTGTACAAATCGCTGCACAATCATTTAATCCCGAATTCCACAGGCTCAAACTGAAAGGCATTTGTTTGTGGTTAGTAAGATACATGTATAAAATTTATGCAGTACATGGATAATTGTGCGTGCATCTGTTAATCATTTTGAGTCTAATATCATCCCATAATTCTCCGCAGCTTTCTCGCCTCTGCTCTCGTCAGGATTGTAGTGTGTTCTCAATTATTTGCTGGCCTGGGACTGATTTCATGAGCGAGGTAAGCTGTCCTGTCAGATCTCGATTTCCGAGAATCACATTGTGTTTGATGCAAAACCAACTCGACTAAACCAAAAGAAAAAACACTAACTGTATATTTTTATTTTCTCAAGCAAAGCAAATTTTGAAAGTCCACTGAAAACATATCTACTTACATTTTTGGTCATAGTTGTTGAAGATGTATGTTGAAGATATAGGTTATTGTCAACGTTATTGCCTAAGCGGTAAATTATTATTTTTTTTTATAAAAACGTAAACTATATAAAATTTTAATAATAACAAACATCATATTGTTCCCTTTGTTTTGCGTATGCTCATGTCGCTTACAGTTTAAGTCCTTCTCTGATTGTATTATTGTTTGCAAGGTTGCAACGTTACTTTGCAATTTTTTTTTATATTTTGGGCATTTTGCATGGTCTGTTGGAGAAGTGTCACCCGGCTGGGAGTTTTAACTCCTATTCACTGGGAATAAAAAAATAATTTAGCTGAAGCAGAGAGATATAGGCCGGGGGAATCCCCCCCCATCTCCCCACCCTCTGATTACGTAGCCTATCATAACGTAACTACGTGTAAACATTATTTGGCGGTTTTTACTTGGAAAACAGTCACCACTCGCCACTGGAATAGACATTACAAAAAGTTTGCTTTAGACGTTAAAGGGGTATTGAAATGTATTTTGTATTTTTGTATTTTTTTTAAATGATTAATTATTCAATACTTTCATAATAATTAACACAGTGAAAACATGACGCAAATAAGATACTCATTGAGCAGTGAAAATGCAGAAATCAAATCAGCTGATCTTGAACTGGCTGCTCCAGCAATTATAATGAATGACCTTGATTGCTTTCTGTTTCCTGTAAGTTGATCGTTTAGTCATTGGCTTGATTCATTAATGCATAAACAGCAAAGTACTTTGCGACAAAAAAATGTCTGTACATGAGCCCTTACATATTACACAGATTACAGGTCATAGGTCATGAAATGCATTGTTCAGATTTTTTAATTATATTGCTCAATGTTAGTTTAAAAAATTTGCTAAATTTTTGCACCAAAACGATTTTTACAGCAGTATCACTCTTGGGGTGATGGACAGACATGTGTTGTTCACAACACACGTCCTTACATACAGCGATGATGATGCATGTTAAGGGACATTACAGAAGCGTAGAAAATAATAATTAATATTTTAAACTGGGGAGTTAGTTTTGAGTTTGAGCATCACACTGGCCTTCAGTCAGGCTCAGTTCCAGGATGAGCCAGTGTCCTGCCCTTTTATTGCAGACGCTAAAATGCCCTTTTGGTCCGACCTCCCAAACCCCACCACAATTGTGCCCTCGTAACGCCACTACTCCCCTTCCCCTCTGGAGGTTTGTACACACCACCGCTTAGCTTACATAAAAATGGATTCAAAACACTCTCTCTGTTCCACTCACTCTGTGCCAGTGGACATGCACCGTGGTTCTATTTGCTTTTGCCGCTTGCGTCCGGTGTAGGCAAGGTTGCAGGTACAAATATTTGTCTTTAAGTGCAAACATTCATCTTTCAGGCCCATGGGATATGGGATGATATTAGACTCAAAATGATTAATAGATGCACGCACAATTATCCATGTACTGCATAGATTTTATACATGTATCTTACTAACCACAAACAAATGTTTTTTTTTTCTTTCTGTAATTCAATGGCATGTTGTCAGTTATTCCTTCCTTGTAGGCTATTATTATTATTATTATTATTATTATGCAAAGATGAAGTTGACGATGCTGATTAGCCATCTCTGCAGTACGAAAGAAATGCACTTTTCATATAGGCCTACCTACAGCATTGCAAACGCTGCAGCATGTTCATTATCAGAATAAAATACAGTCAACCAAACATATAGATACACTATAGAAACTAGATACACTGGTTAATTAAAAGAGCCCTTAGTACAATCCGTGCCGTTCAGCCTGAGCTCGGGCCAAGCACATATTTGCTCATGTGAAGAGGATGATTTTTCATGTGAAGAAGACCATGTTTTTTATTTATTTATTTTTATTTTTTTTGGAAAGCGGGTTAAGTATAAAGCCTGGTTTACATAGGCCTAATAAATAATAGTCTGTTGCATTCAAATTCAAATAGCCAACATTGTGAATATGGAAACATTTGGATTCGTGCCAAATGAGCGAGTAAGAAAGAGGATTATAGGGCGGGCCAAACAATTAAAAAAAAAAACATCTCCAGAATAAAGTCATTAGCGTATAATGCGAGATTAAACTCATTAAATATCCAGAAAACTGCAGATATAAAATATTGAGAATAAAAATAATTAAATTTCGAGAATAAAGTCGTTCATCAGCATCGTCAACTTCATCTTTGCAGACACTAGGCGCGTTTCCATTACCCTTCAAATTGCGCAAATTGAAATTGCGAATTGAAAATACGCCTAATGGAAATGCGTCAATTTTGCAAAAACGCCCATATATCGCAAAAAAAAAAATTTACGCTTGCATGAGGTGGTTTTTCAGGCAATGCGAGAAATTTAATTAAATATAAACGTGCAATTACTAATGGCTTAAATGAGTGACTATAATAGCCCTTTTAAAAATAATAATAATAATAATAATAATACAAGGAAGGAATAACTGACAACGTGCCGTTGAATTACTGAACAAAAACCAAGGTACCGTCACAAAGTTCTTGTTTGGCTAAATTAATATAAGCTATTCTTTGTCTTAAGACAAGTTAAGTTAGAACAAGTTCAATAAAACATCTTTATTATATTTCTACGGTAGAGGAGAATAGCCAAACCAAAAAGAAACAAAGAAAACACAATGTAACATTCATAAAACCGTACTCAATGGAATGCGCACATGTGACTGGGGCTAGTGCCATCTAATGGACGCTGATTTTCTTTAGCTCAGCTGCGCTTGGATCGCGAGCTGTGTGTGTGTGGATTGGGTAAGGCTAAAAGGGCGGAACAAAAGTCTCAAAATTCAAATGAATCAAATAGAATCGACTCAGAAGAGACGTGAATGAATGCACGCGTGTCACCTGATCCACAAATGCACATTTTAATCGCTACATGCACAAATCATGATACTTTAATACAAACTATAACATTTGTATTCACAAATATGTCTCTATTTGAACAAAATGCTGCAAATTAATGTAATTCTTTTCTGTAATTCGTTGAAAAGCATTTTTTTCAGTGTAGTGA
>NW_015542622.1:42056-49263 GCF_001515605.1 Sinocyclocheilus anshuiensis
GCACATTTGCGAATTTTTCAAATCGTGTACACGTTAATGAATTGAACTGGGCCTTGTTCATTGGCAGTTGTGTGTGTGGGGGACGTGAAATGCTGTAAACTGCAAAAATGAAGTCTCAAAATCCAAATGAACCAAATAAGATCGACTCGAAATAGACGTCAATTAATGCACGCGTGTCACCTGATCCACATATGCACGGATTCCTTTTTGCATGAGCAATTTATGATATATTAATGCAGAACAGAACATTTTTATTCACAAACATGTCTGTATTTGTACAAATCGCTGCACAATCATTTAATCCCGAATTCCACAGACTCAAATTGAAAGGCATTTGTTTGTGGTTAGTAAGATACATGTTTATGTATAAATTTATGCAGTACATGGATAATTGTGCGTGCATCTATTAATCATTTTGAGTCTAATATCTGTCTGGGAGAAAGAATGAGGATTCAGTAGCGAATGTGCAAAAACAACATTTATTAGGAATTCCCAACAAGGAAGATGACAAGAGTCAGACAGGGGAAAGGTGAAGGTAACTCCGGGTAGCGCAGGGACACAAACGGGCAGCCGATGCTCGAGGACCCGTGCAGCGAAGCCCACGGCAGAGGAGAGAAGGAAACTCCAGGAACTGGTCAGAACAGAGAGACACGAACTGAACATGGTAACAACATCAAACGATCTGACAACACAGGACAGAAAACACAGACATTAAATAGGCCAGCTGATAAGCCACAGCTGGCGCTAATCAGCTGATGGCGCTGATCACCGGCAACACAAACCACACCCATACCCACAATGACACAGAGAGGGCAAGAATGAGTCAGTGAGCCCATGAACCGTGACAATATCATCCCATAATGGTACGTCTATTGAGGAATGTAACGGTATCCCACTCAGAGCCGGCTCTATCATTTTGGAGGCCTACGCATATTTTCAAAAAGGGCCCCCACTATCTACCATTTCTCCTAACCCCCCCATCCTCCAGTGTGCATACACTGACACCTTATTGTAAAGTTTTATAAAATGGTCTTACTCAGATTTATCTTTCAAGATATAATTATGAAGATTTACTTAAGAAAAAGTGTAAAATTATAAACGTTTAACCATTACTTTCAGAGAATTTATTAATGCTTTAATAAAGCAAAGACACCTGACAATGCATTATGAAAATTACAATAGAGAATCAATTATTATTAATAATAATCCTAATAATAATAATAATAATAATAATAATAATACATCTAAAAGACTGGCATGTTTTTGTCCAGATTAAAATGCAAATATATATATGTGCAAACAAACATGTAAATACTGTTTTGATTTCCTTTCTTCTCTGTGACAAGTAGACAGAAAGCGCTGCTTTGTGTGGAGGGGTAACCATGGTAACGGCTGTATTTCCGCTGTTCCATAAACACCACCTCCTGTCAGAGAATGAACCTGCATTTTTGTTTAGCCCGTCTGCTGATTTTGTTCTGATCAATGCGAAAATCAGACAGAATTTTCACGCAGCAAACACGCAGTGTTGTCAAATTTAACTGGTCGCAAATTTGAATATATCAATATATAAAAAAAAACAATATGCATTCTAAAAATCTAACAAATTCGGATAACAAGGTATCTAGAATTATTCACTTATTTTGAAGTGCCCAGGATAACACCGTGCACAACACTGACACTGTTGTTACACTGGCACAAGGTCTTCAAATCGCTAACGAAATGCCGAATTAAATCGACAAAACATTATGCAGCAACCCTCATTTCAACATCAGCATTATAAAATCCATCACTTAATCTTGCTCACCTTCTTTCCTACTTTTCCTCTACTCTGCACCGGATTTATAGTGTCGCTCTGCTTTGACATGAGGGGGATGCAGGGCCTTGCCTAATTTACAAGGCCCTACTCAACTTGCGTAGTGAGCATATAGGGCTGATTGGCTCTGATCCCACTGCTGCTACAACTGGACATACATAGCCAGTAAACTGCATATTTGTGACACGTGTGTCAGGACCAGTGTCGCTCAATGGTGTAACACCAATGAACTGCCTTGCAATGCTTTGTGTATCTAGCCGTTATGCCTTTAAATGGCTTAAACATCTAGTCAAGTCAAGTCACCTTTATTTATATAGGGCTATAATTATACAATTAAGGGCTTAATACAGATTGTTTCAAAGCAGCATTATGGTGTTAAACAGGAAATGAATGATTCTGCTTTTAAGCAGCTCTTAAAAGACAGTAGTAAACAGTCATTATTCAGTTGAAATCAGTTCATTGTTGATTCATGTAAAGTTCATCAATTATGGAATGACCTTGTGGAATAGATTAATTAAACACATTCCACAATTAATGAATTGATGAGCAGCTCTGGAGAAAGCAGTGATGTCATCATCAGCTCAGTTCAGTTCTCAAGTATCTGTGTCTGACTCACAATGTGCACATGGACCAGCAAACTGTGCAGTTTATTTACTTAGTAACCTATGTGTACCTAAGCATACCCTTAAGTTTTAAGTAATAACCTAAACTGAGCTAAACCTAAATAAGCTCTTCCCACCAAAAGCTGGTCTTGCATACACATAAATAGGTTTATTCTTTAAGTCATATTTCATTTCCAGTACTCGTAGCAATGACATAAACAGAAATCCCATTGGCCAGTGTGAGGTCTGTGTCACTATGCAGGCACATTCAGTGGTCCTTCAATAACCAATGCACATTGTGGTCAATTTGTATTTTAGCCAGCCCTGGAGCATCTTAACAGAAATAGGAAGACATAGAGAGTGTTTCATGAAAATGTATTTCTGTTTATCTTGGTCCTTCTGAGGTCAGTCTAACTGGTCAAAAGGAAAATCCACCTCAGTTTGGTTTGTTTTCTAAACAGATTTATACAGTGCCACCAAAAAGGCAATATATCATTTCTGAGAACCTGTGGAAACATTTCACAGGGTTTGTCTGTTCTCCATCCTCCTGATGTTAACCATCTGTTGACCTTCACAATATAGAGCGTAATAATCAAGCATAACTTCAGTAGGAATGCTCACATTTTTCATGTATTGCAGCACATCCTCAACAAGATATAAAAACATTTTCCAAGAATGCAAGAACAGCCAACACCCAAATGATTTTATTCATGTTAAGTGTATTATGGAAAATATTTAGACTATTAATATAACCTTGGTCAGAAAGATTGTATCACCTTTATTCTTTGTGCTCAAACTGGTGGAAAAGCTTTATTTATTCAGACAGAGCTCAGACAGATTTTGACATCCAGAAAGAGCTCAGACAGTCTGTACATGCACCGTGTCCATTGCTTGATCATCACATAGTCTCATCTTTACTTTCTTTACAATATTTTTTTCATCCAGACACTGACAGTGATTTAAACATGATGACTATTGAACCTAATTCCAGAAATAAGAAGAATAATTAATGTGTAGTAGCGTTTATGGAAGAGATCGCCTTTACATGGTTACGTCCGTAAACAGAAAGGATAAGGCCCGGCTGTGGGTGCTGAGTATGGCTTGTATCTTGTTCCTACAACAACTGCTTTGAATTTATTGGGAAACCACATTATTCATCAATAAAGATTAATTAGTATATGTAGAAAATAACATTAAAGTGATAGTTTAATCAAACATGAAATTTCTGACATTGCTTACTCCCTCCTGTCATTCCAACCTTTATGACAGTGGGGTCCAATCCTGCTCTTGGAGGGCCAATGTCCTGCTCAGTGTAACTTTAAACAGCTCCAACACACTTTTCAATACAATGAATTACAGCCATTTACAGTCTGCCAGTGGCTTGCATTATTGGTAGTTTAGTGGTAGGTGAGTAATTTACACCAAAACAAAAGATAACATCTATGCTTTCATGTCCGGATACATTATTTTTGTCTTATATTTCATAATAGATTCATACAAGTTCAGTACTGACTCGTTTTCCGTCAGTTTATTTTCGTGAACTGGAATGTGTACAAAGGATTGTGAGTGATTAAAGGTCACAAAGGATATATCCCATGCATCCTTCAAATTCAGCTGAATGAAGGACGTGAAACGAAGGCTCCAGGATCCTTCCTACTAAGACAGCCTTCAGCGACTTTTGATGACATGGCTGCTGAGAAATGCAGCCTTCGTATGATGCAGCCTTCAATTTGAGAAACACCCTTCGATTATCTGGCTCAGGTTTGTTTAATTGGAGTTGGAACTAAACTCTGCAGGACAGTGGCCCTAGGAACAGGTATAGACACCCCTGCTATATGACTTTCTGTCAGGATCCTGCCATGGTTGGTCTTCTTCTTGGTTTGGTGACAGGATCCGGACACTGGTGTGTTGTACTGTCTTGCTCTTGTGTGTGTGCAGCTTTGAGTTTGTTCTCTGGGCCACGCGCTCAGTGTGTGGTGTATGTTTGGAGCATGATGTCTGGGTCCTGAAACTCCTGTCTAGTTTGGTTTTTATTTTAGTATTAGGATCCGGATGCTCATGTCCCTGTTCCATGTGCTTGTACTTTTTGTTTAAGCACATGGCTTGTGATCATGTTCATTGGATATGTGCTCTTTTCTTATGTTTATCTTAAGTGCACCGGCTGGGGTTGGTTTCATTACCATTTGCTCTTGTTGGTGTTCAACAGTTTTGATGGCACAGTGACGTAACTGTGACGTAACATTACTTCAAGTCAGATGTCAGGCTTATGATTGGTGGCAGTTTTTATGATTTGAAGCATGTGGCTTCTGTAATGTGTGCTGAATCATTGACCCATCTCATTATTAGTTAATATAATCCACTTGCTCTTCAAGGTACAGAAAGTGGCAAATAAACAGAGGGCATGTCCAAGCAACAGTAATGTAAACCACAAGTGACACATACAGCTTTTTTCTACGCTGTCAAGAGCATGCCAAACCAACAGTTGGCGATATAACCCTAATCGTAAAGCCATGTTGGCCAATCAGAAGCCTGATTGCATTCCGCAAGTATTGTATTCTGATGTCTCTGTTCCACAATATAATTCAATTCAATTCAAGTTTGTTTGTATAGTGCTTTTCACGATACAAATCGTTGCAAAGCAGCTTTACAGGAAATTAAGTTTCTACAATATATTTAGTAGTAGCTTGTCAGTGGTGACTATGTCAAATTGATGTACATATGGCAGAAATGTACAGTAAAAATTCAGTTAATGACGTAATCAAACAGACGATGAACAATATTATAATGGGAGAACTGTGCATGTATCTGTATACAATAGGTATGGAAAAGAATCACCCCCTTTAAAAATAATCAAATTTTGTTGCTTTGCAGCCTGAAATGAAGACGGACACCGTTTTTGTTTTATCCAGCTGTATTTACTCAGTGCAACTTATAACATCAAAGTCAAAGATATAACACCAACATGACAGAAAAAAATAGAATCCGGGTGGATTCTTCCTCTGTAGCCTCCGCATTTGCTTTCACTGTTTGTTCTCCCTGTGTTCTCTGTCAGCAATTGGTCATCGAACCATCAGAATTTAACTGAATATTAAGATCTTCAACTCAAGCATCAGGGTACAAGTGTACAATACTACTACACCCTCAGGGTTTTGGCAGCTGAGTGACTGTGTGGGAGAGGGGTAGAACAATCACACTATTGAGAGCACTGTGCTGTTAATCTTCCAGGTATGGAAAGTGGTAAATAAACAGAGGGCATGTCCAAGCAGCATTACTGTAAACCACAAGTGACGCATACAGCTTTTTACTATGCTAATGGGCAGACGTGAGGCTTGAATAGTTCATTTCAGATGTTCCTTATTTATACTCTGCTTGGAACTGGAACCACAAACAATAAACATAGTTGCCCCACAATATCAGATAGCACACTTACCTCTCCAATATATCTTTTAATGAATGCTTCACTTGGAAAACATCTGCTTTGTACAAACATCTGATAAACAAACCATCTGATAAAAAACTTAGGAGTGATTGTCATATATATCCCATGTTATTATCAACAGTGTTTCAGATGTTTCTCCTAAAATTCCTTAGATAGAGAAACAAAAGTAGACACAGTTGCAGTTATCTCTTTCAGTTCTCCATTATTGGAACATTTAGAAGAAGAGAGATAGGAAACAATGGGAGAGAAATACCCCCATAACAGGATATTACCACCTCCATGCTTTACTGTAGGAATGGTGTTATTTGGATGGTGAGCTGTATTGGATTTCCGCCAGACATATAGTTTGGTGTTGAGGCCAAATAATTCCATTTTTGTCTCATCTGCCTCCTTCGTTTCATCGTTGGCAAAGCTCATTCGTGACTGCATGTGGCGTTTCTTGAGGAGTGGCTTTTTCCTTGCAAACCTCCCATACAAGTCACATTTGTGGAGAATTTATGGTATTGTTTTCACATGCACACAATGACCACTCTTTGTCATAAATTCCTGCAACTGCATACACAATCCAGTCTAATCACCCTGTGATTCCCCCCTAAATGTTATTCATGTTTTCCATTCTCAAATTCCAAACAATTCTGTCATCTCCCAGGGTATACAGTATGTGATTGTTTTTAGTGTGTGGAATGTCCAGCACTGCACTGAAAATAATCACAAAGAAAATGTTTGTCTGCCCAAAACCCTTGTGCGACTGTTTACATTCCCAACCAGTTAAGACAGAGTATTTTGAATAGAAAAAAATTGTCATACATTTTCAACATACCTCAGTCAACATGCGGTTGACATGACAAGAAAAACTTTGCTGGGTTTACAAGGTGTCTGTTTTAATGCAGAATACATGGGAACATTATAACTGTGTGGGACTTCTTTCATTCTGTTACGGGGCGAACGAGACATGAGACTTGTGGATCCATTTGCAAAGCTTTAATCGGAGACAGAGACGTGGTCATAAAACAGGCATGGGTCAGACAATGGCAAACAGGTATATTGAGGGCAAGACAGAAGAGTAATCCAAAACGGGCGTGGTCGATAAGTGGCTAACAATATTCAGAGGGCTTGACATGAGGGGTAATCCAATAACACGAGCTAGAGTCCAGGCGAGGTGCAAACACAGTCCGAAACAGCAGGCAAAGGGTTAACTTAAGATAAACCGGCAAAAATCAGAAAACATGGCGAGACTAGACTAAGACTAGAACTAGGAACTAGAAACTAACACAGGGGAAAAGGCTCTGTAAAGTAGCTATCACACGATGAGCGATAAGCGCTAAACAATACTCGGCAGTGGGAAGGGATCAG
>NW_015542622.1:49758-55814 GCF_001515605.1 Sinocyclocheilus anshuiensis
AGTTCACAGGTGGGTACTACTGACACCTCTGGAGGTTCTGCAGCGGGTGCCGCCACCTCTGGAGGTTCTACAGTAGTGCCCTCAGGATACAGGGAGAGTTTGGCAAAGGTTCCTTCGACCTTGACATGACAGGTTGAAAGTGCGTTTCTGTGCGCCACCACCACGCAAGGAGCTGAAGCGAGCACCGCCGCTTCGGGAGGTTCTACAACATGCACCGCCACCTCTGGAGAAACTGCAGCGGGCACCATTGCTTCGGGGAACACAGCAGCGAGCACCACTAACTCAGGAGATTCTGCAGCTTCAGCCGCCACCTCTGGAGACCTAATAGTGGGCGCCGCCGCCTCTGGGAGTTCTGTGGTGGTGTATGCAGCCCAAACACACCAAAAAGCGCCCCCCATCAAGGGAAGCGCTTCAGACAGGGGAATCAGTTCAGGAACAGGAGGGCTAAAGTGAGTGGTTTTGGGGATACCAGCTGCGCGTGCAGACATCAGTGGTGCATCCCTGAAACTGGATACCAGACTGGGATACCGAAGGGCTGACCTTGATAATCTGGGTGCAACAGACAGGACGTGACAAGACTCTGGAAGATCAGCTGTGAAGTGACATGACTCTGGAAGGTCAGCAGTGATGTAACGTGATTCTGGATGATCAGCTGTGACGTGACGTGACTCTAGACGAATAGCTGAAACGTGACGTGACTCTGGCAGATCAGCTGAGACGTGACGAGGCTCTGGCAAATCAGCTGTGACTTGACTTGACTCATGACGATCAGTTGTGACTTGACTTGACTCATGACGATAAACGGTGACTTGACTTGACTCATGAAGAACAGCTGTAACTTGACTTGATTCAGGATTGGCAGCTGTGACATAACGGGGCGCTGTTGTGTCTGTCATTTTGTGAGCGTGCTCTAGTGTGGCCGCCATTAGACGAGTGAGTGCAATGTTGCGTTCCTCTGCGACACCAACAGTGAACGCCTCTGGTGGCGAGCAGACGGAAGTTCATGGACCGGATTCATGACACATTCACTGTGACACTGATTTATTGATTTTGAACCTTTGGTTGCTGGGTGTGTAGATTTGTGGGCTTCTAATCGTGCCAGTGACAAATCTTTTCTTATCAAATCAATTGGGAAAATGATTCCACACTCTTAATACTGTCTGAAAAAGAAAAGAAAACTCAGCATAGATCACATGAAATTGCACATTTTTACCCACAAATTTTTACACAATGGATAGTCCTTTGTGGGTAAAGCCTTATACGAGGGGTCAGCAAGTAAGTTTGGAATCGGCCCCAAAAAAAAATTTGACACTTCTGGCCGAACATAGTCAAAGTATAATTTAAGAAATTAATTGATGAAAAGTACAAGTAGAATTGCCTGTGACAGACTGTTACAGTGTCTTTTGTAACTGTTAGTGAGCTGTTACTCTGTGTTAAATCCTGTAGTAGGACAGTCATTAACAAAAAGCCACATTTGTGTGGCGGTGTCCGGGTTTTACATTGGATAAATGAATAAAGCAGAGTAGTGACACTTAACCTGGCAAGTGTCTTCATTCAGCAATTTGCAACACAGACCGCCTTGCTAAAACACACATATGTGGGAGATGCGGAATGGATAAAAATTACTCAAAAAAAAAAAAGAGGACTTGAATAAGCCCATTAATGACATGTTTGAGTCATGCTTTTAACGAACTAGGCTATATTTTATTTCCTCT
The DNA here is from genome assembly GCF_001515605.1 of Sinocyclocheilus anshuiensis. Classification (NCBI taxonomy): domain Eukaryota; kingdom Metazoa; phylum Chordata; class Actinopteri; order Cypriniformes; family Cyprinidae; genus Sinocyclocheilus; species Sinocyclocheilus anshuiensis. The sequence goes on from NW_015542622.1 coordinate 51,474, forward strand.
TACCATATTGTGAATAATAAATGTGTATCATTTTAATTTGCTTGTTACCCAATGGAGCCTTATTGTAATAATTATTTGATGTAGCCTACTTTTACGTTTCAGTGGTTCACTGTTAGTTTTTTCATACCACACATTTCATGACGGCTATTTTAGTGGTGTGTCTAGCGATCCACAGACTCTTTTGAATGTCTTTTAGAACTTTTCAAATTAAAAGCTCTCAATTCATCTCAAAATAAAACATTGCTGCAAAAACGTTCTCGTACTTTTATTTTGAAGGCGAAATCACTAAAGACGAAGTGATTGTGAGTAACTTGCTGTCATGACAGATCTATTTCAGAACCAGCCGATATCAAAATAACCTGGTTGCTGGCGTGGGCCAGATATTATTGCTGGCGGGCCAGTTTTGGCCCGCGGGCGGCCTTTTGCCGACCACTGCCTTATACAGTAAGTCACCGTGTAAATGCTGACATTAAATGGTTTAGTAGGATTTGTAAATTCTTCACCCAAAGATTAAAATGTTGTCATTATTTACTTACCCTGTTTCAAACATGCATGTCACCTTTATTTATATAGCACTTTATACAATACAGATTGTGTCTGAGCAGCCTTACAATGTTAAACAGGAAAATAGATTGTCAATAATGCAAGAGGACTTCATTTTTCAAGTCAAAGTCAGTTCATTGATGATTCAGTGACGTCATCATCCAGTTCAGCTCTCTTTCTCTACCAATAGTGTCTGTGCAAACAAGTCCATGATATTGCCAAATGTTAAGTTTCTTCAACTAAGCAAGCCAAAGGCGACAGTGGCAAGGAACCCAAACTCCATCTGTGACAGAAATGGAGAAAAAAACTTGGGAGAAACCAGGCTCAGTCGGGAGGCCAGTTCTCCTCTAGCCAGACGAACCAACACCATGTTTAATTCCAGGCTGCAACACAAGGCAGACTGTGAACTGACATCACTCGGAACATTCATCCAGTTACTTCTGCTTTAAGATTAAATACATCACATGGTGAAGGACTCAAAGCTGACCACAGGTTTGTGCAGATGACTCGTCTTGTTCTCGTGGTATTTGCTGAGGATTTGTGCCAATAGCTGTCTAGTTGATGAGGTCTTCGTAGAGGAATGGTCTCTAGGGCTTATCTAGTTGTCTTTGTCTCTGCTGAAATTCAAGGCTGTAGAGGTTGTCTCTAGGTGCTGATCCATCATCTGGTCTGGATACAGAGCACACTCAAGTACTGAGGAGCGAAACCGTTCAGAGCTTTATATGTAATCAGCAAGATTTTAAAATGTATACCATGTTTCATAGGGAGTCAGTGCAGTGTTGACAGAACCGGGCTAATATGGTCATACTTCCTGATTCTGGTGAGAACTCTAGCTGCAGCATTTTGAACCAGCTGGAGTTTGTTTATTAAGAGTGCAGAACAACCACCCAATAAAGCATTACAATAATCTAGCCTTGAGGTCATGAAAGTATGAATTAACATTTCTGCATTTGACGTTGAGAGTATATGTCATAATTTAGAAATATTTTTTAACCTCCTTACCCACCCTGTGACCTCATATGAGGACATTATTATAAGGATTTACACAAGCTTCAGTCTGGATCCAGAACACCTGAGAAGAGATGATGCCAACCCCTCATAGGACCTCAGATGATGCCAACCCTGAAACAACATACAGAACTACCACATTTTGCTCCCGTTTATGGCCATTTTACACACATTTTGCAGAAATAATTTTTTTTTTTTTTTTTACATTTTTTTTATGCTCTAAACAATGTAAAGACATGAAAAAAACTTTTTTTTTTTTCCTAAAAATCTTTTCTCGGGTCTTAAGAGGTTAAGATGGAAAAATGTTGTTTTACAAATGTTAGAAACATGGCTTTCAAATGAAAGATTACCATCAAATAGCACACCTAGGTTCATAACTGATGAAGAAGACTTGACAGAGCTGCCATCAAGTGTTAGACAGTGTTCTAGAGTATTACACAGGGAGGTTTTTGGTCCAGTAATTTAGATCCCGAGTTTTTTTGTTCATTCAGAAAAGCTGAGTATCTTCAGCATAACAGTGAAAGCTAACACCGTGTTTCCTAATGATATCTCCCAAGAGTAACATGTACAAGGTGAAAAGCAACAGTCCTAGTACTGAGCCTTGTGGTACTCCATACTGAATTGTGATCGATATGATACCTCTTTATTCATTGCTATGGATTTATGATGTTCATATAAGTACAGTTTGAATAATGCCAACATTATTTTCTATTCTATTCAAAAGAATGTTGTGGTCAATAGTGTCAGATGCAATGCTAAGATCCAGTAGCACTAATAGAGAGATAAAATCGGATGATAAGAGCAGGTCATTTGTATCTCTAATTAGAGCAGTACTATGATACAGTCGAAATCCTGAGTGGAAATCCTCACAGAATCCATTTTTCTCTAAGAAGGAAAATAGTTGTGAGGAAACTGCCTTTTCCAGTATTTTTGACAGAAAAGGGAATTTTATGATCGGTCTGTAATTAACCAGTTCTCTGGAGGCTTAATAACAGCCAGCTTGAAGGTTTTTGGGCCATATGCTAATGACAGTGACAAATTAATAATATTCAGAAGAAGATCTATGACTTCTGGAACCACCTTTTTAGATGGTATAGGGTCTAACATACATGTGTCTATCAAACAATTCTTTCTCTCATATATAAAAGAATTAGTGGGATTGTACCTCAGGGGATGCAACACTATCCGATGGCTGCATGGTTATAATTTTCTCTCTGATAGTATCGATCTTGGATGTAAAATAATTCATAAAGTCAATACTGCTGTGCTGTTGAGAAATGTCTGCACCTCTTGATGCTTTATTTTTCATTAATTGAGACACTGTATTGAATAAATTCCTCTGTTTGTGTCTGGTTTCTTCTAAAAGAGACAAAAAGTAAGCAGATCTAGCCGTTTTTAATGTTTTTCTGTAGGTAGAAGCACTTTCCCTCCATGCAATACGAAATACCTCTAGTTTTAGTTTTCTTCCAGCTGCGCTCTGTTTTCCGGGCTGCTCTCTTTAGGGTGCGAGTGTGCTTGTTATACCACGGTGTCTGACTGTTTTCCTTAATCTTCTTTAAGCATAAAGTAGCAACCGTTTCTAAAGTGTTAGAAAAGAGAGAGTCCATAGTTTCTGTTACAACACCAAGTATTTCTGTGCTATGCTGAGGAATTTAGACAGGAGTCAGGAAGATTATTTACAAAACAGTATTTTGTGGTAGAAGTGATGGTTCTACCTATTTGTAACAAGGAGTTGAATTTACACCTTTACCTAAATGGAGCATGCATGAAACTAATGATCTAAGATTTCATCACTCTGCTGCTGAATTTCAACACCACCAACATCATGCTAATCCCAATGCATATTTTTTCATTATTTACATGGATATTAAAATCACCAACAATTAAGACTTTATCTGCAGCCAGCACTAGCTCAGACAGAAAATCAGCTAATCCTATACATTAGCCAGTGCATATGTTGAAAGGAATTTAGAATTAGTACTTAATACACCAAATAATGTTATATAAAGCACCATTACTTCAACATAATTATACTTGAAACCAGACCCCTGGAAAATACTGAACTAGTTTCTTCTGACGAATACATAAGAAGATAATTTGAACAACTTGAGGCTGAGTAAATTACAGAATTGTATTTTTTGATGAACTGGAATGTGTTCTTTGCTGAATGTAGTTTGGATGTCATTTTAAATATTGGCTTTTTAATATTTGGCAATATTATCAACTTGATTGCACAGATATTATTGGAAGAGAATGGAACTGAGCTGAATGATGACATCACTGTGTTCTACAGAGTTGCTTTATAGATGAATTGAATTCATTCCATAACTGATGAACTTTACATAGTTATTAAACTGAACTGAATCAACAATGAAATGACTCTAAGTGAAAAATTGGCTGTTAACTATTGTCCTATTGTTCGAGCTGCTTTACAGCAGAATTGAATTTTGTTTGCATTACTTTCCTGTTTAACACTGTAAAGCTGCATTGACACAATCAGTATTGTATAAAGAACTACATAAGTAAAGGTGAGTTAACGTGACTTTTCTACACTATAGATAATGCTTTTTGCTTCTCTTTTCAGGAACAATAATTACTTTATTTTGGGGCTTTACTTTTATAGGAAACTACTGAGGGAGAGAGAAAAAGATCAGAAAATGATGGCCACTGGCAGATCTGCCCATATGTGTACTAAACAATATGTAGAGACCTTTATTCATTCTTATTTGTAATGACATGTTCCACTGAAATAACTGACAAAAAAAAAAAAAAAAAAAAAAAATTTATAAA
>NW_015542622.1:55894-58034 GCF_001515605.1 Sinocyclocheilus anshuiensis
ATAATGCTATTCTAGGGAATTGTGTGCTTCTAATTTTATACCAATAGTTTGAACAGGACCATTTTCTATTCTAACACAACAATGCCTCTGTGAAAAAAAAAAAAAAAAAAAAAAAAAAAAAAAAGATTGATTAAAGGTGTCGTTCACCTTTGTCAAATGATGCTATGTAGAAGGATCATTCTAAGGAAATGTCAATTTTTCTGTCCCTAGCCTTTACAGAAATATTACACTTGAAAAACACTTTAGGGTTACAGTTTCTTTATATTTTAAAATGAAACAATATGTTATTTGAACAATTACACCTTCTTGAGCCATCAATGTGGCAATATATTTTTTTAAATTAATTATATAGAATTCCAAACACCACAAATCTGCTTGTCCCCACAGCCATGTACAGAGGGAAAGTTCTTTATTTTGAGGTCAAAAACAGGTTTTTCTACCATTTAAAATACAATAATGTATTAATAACTATCAAATATATGATGTAAATGACATAAACAACATAACAAAATGCTGAATAAATATTATAAAATATATAATGAAAGTAGTGGTCCCCTGGAGGTGTGTTACCGTTTAACAAAAATCTTTAATTTTGAAATAAAAATCACACTGTTGACATCACTTGACTTCCTTCTTCCTATTTCTTGAAGATATATGAAAACTATCCACTGTCTCTTTTCAGTTATCAGAAATTTTCTAATTTATCTCATGATAAATCATATTAAGCTTTTAGTTGAACTCACTGGTATGACATACTTTATTGTTTGGGAATTGTAAAAAACTAGAATACAAATGGATTAAACTACTTAATTTAGTGAGTATGCCATTATCGAGAACATGTGGTTTGATACCTTGCAGCAGCCATTTTGTAAAATGCATTTTTCATGAAAATTGTCACTGGTGTCACCTACCTTATGGGTAACACCAGTGAAGATCAGTAACACCAGTGACTCCCATTTATAGATAAACTTAATTCAAAGCTATTCATTTAGTTCTTTTTGTATAAAATAGCACTAAGATTTAATGATTATAACTTTTCTTTATTATTGCTAATGTTGTTTATGTTCTTTTACTAACTGCTTTCACTAATTGCCAAATGTATGCCAAATGTAACAATTTAGTCTCAGCTAATAATTATAGTTGAAGAATAAGGATCTTTGGTCTTATTATGTCACTGGTGTTTCATTGTGTCACTGGTGTTACTTTTTTTTCTGTCACATTAAATGTGTCACATGTGACATGATAATAATGTTACATCCATTGAATTCTGCTACACTCGAGAGTTAAGATTTAAAGGATTGCATTATTACTTGTTTATAACTGTTTTTCAAATATTTTCATTGTTATAGCAAATACATGGTAGCACAAATGTAAATCACACTTTTAACAAACCTGAAACAAACCTTAAACTAGACAAAACATAATCTCCTTATCTGTTGCATAATCATTATTTTTCTGTAACTCTTTTTTTTTTTGATGTGCTGAAAACATCTACTTAATTATAGTTGAATAATAAGGATCTTTGGTCTTATGTATGTCACTGGTGATTAATTGTGTCACTGGTGTTACTGTTTTTTTTTTTAATAAAATGTGTCGCATGTGACATGATAATAATGTTACATCCATTGAATTCTGCTACACTCGAGAGTTAAGATTTAAAGGATTGCATTATTACTTGTTTATAACTGTTTTTCAAATATTTTCATTGTTATAGCAAATACATGGTAGCACAAATGTAAATCACACTTTTAACAAACCTGAAACAAACCTTAAACTAGACAAAACATAATCTCCTTATCTGTTGCATAATCATTATTTTTCTGTAACTCTTTTTTTTTTTGATGTGCTGAAAAAATCGAGAAATAATATTTCATAAAAACCATGAATATTGCTAAAGAAGAAAGGTAACACCAGTGACAAAAAATGGTACATGTGTTCTTTAAATGAATGCACAAAAAATATTGTGTTTTTGTTTCAGTACTGCCACACCCCTTGCTCCGTCTTTCAACAAAAGCTTTTGGCGAATCCGGCACTGTACTCCCTCACATTCTTTTCCACATACTGTATGTTATTGTTTCTCTTCTATGCCCCGCCTTTCTGAAACGCATCGATTTTTACAAAGCTCATCGGTCTGAAAAAG
>NW_015542622.1:58450-64048 GCF_001515605.1 Sinocyclocheilus anshuiensis
GCCAAACAAAGTAGTTTCGCTTTCACAACGAAACAGCGTCACACACGGCGGCCTACAGTGAGCAGAGGCCGGCGGCCTAGAGTGAGGAACAGCCAGAGGGTTAGAGTGAGCGGTGGCGGCGGCCTACAGTGAGCGGAGGCTGGGGGCTAGCGTGAGGAATGGCCGGAGGGTCAGAGTGAGCAGAGGCGGGTGGGCTTGAGAACAGCGCGGCCGGCGATTTCGACGAAGGAGCGTCCGGAAGGACATGTGACGACTCCAGGCTGGACTCCGCTTCGTCCACGGTGAAAGCCGATCTGTCCAAAGAGAAAGGACAAATTGAAATCGCATCATATGACCCCTTTAAGTAAAAATCTGTCTTTACAACTTTTACTTGTGGAATAATATTTGACCAGCAGTATCTGTACTTTCACTCAAGTAATGGCATTGAGTACTTTGTCCGCCTCTGACTAAAATTAAAAAAAGTGAAAAAGCATAATAGGACCCCTTTAATAACAAATATGGTCTTTGCTTGGAGAAGTATGTTTAACCTCTGTAAGCGCTCTCTTAAATTGATACAAAGTAACAAATGAATCCAAATACATCCTGCTGGTCCTTTTGTTCCCCAATATTTGTGGGTTTTTCCTGAAGTTCACCTCCATATATTTCTAATTGGTAAATGGTGGTAATTGTTTTTTAAATAGTAAAGTGTGTCTTTATAATATATTATCTACAAAAGGCAAATAAAATTATATCTTCTTTTTAAATGGACAGCAATATATTTAATCATGTCTAGCAACTCAAATTTTTTTTTATTTATAAATAATAAAAAAGTCTATCAAAATTAAAAATGTAATGATTCTAAACAGTTTACAGATTTCTATGTACACTAATTGTATGAAACTACACTGAAAAAAATTATATGCTAGATTTACTTAAAAATATAGTGCATCATATTTGCATCCCTCTTCTTAAGTAAATTTTACATGGAATTTTAAGCAGTGCTACCTAAAAATCTTTAGTCGGCAATGCTTAAATGTTTGAGTATCCCAGTGAACGGTTTTGCTCAAATTTATAAGCTGGTGTAGCACAATATTTTAAGTAGTTTATACTAATACATTTAAGTTATTTCTACAATAAAAGTCTTGTTTACCCTATTATAAAATGTAAGCTCATTTAGATTGATAACTTTAAGTTTTTGTATTTTTAAATACCCGGCTCAATACTTAAAATTAGTTATATATTACAATGAGTGGAAGACATAACAGACAACTGGTGAATATTAAATGACTTCTTTATTTTTTTATTTTTTTTTATTTTTTAATGCAACTTAAAAAAATCTCTTAAAACACTTTTGAAAATGACTAAAAAATACAGATTACTGAACAACAGTAAACATTCTGTAACAAATAACAGTAAGCATCAACATGATTTTTTAATATTTGTTGTGTTGTATGTTTGTGTGTGTGGTATAGAGTGGAGTATGTTGTTTACATAATGTTTGTGGTGCTGTATGCTTGTGTGTTTGAGTGCAGTGAAGTGCTGAGTATGTAATGTGTGGTGTTGTATGCTTGTTGACTTGCATGTGTGAGTTTTGCAATGTTCTGTGGCATTAAAAATGCATTAACAAGACACTTAACAAGTATTAAAAAAAAATTCAACATCTTGTTATTCAAAGTTACCCCCCGTTTACACTGCACACGTCTGCGGCGCGTTATGGCTCCAACGAGGTTTTGTTCCGTCCTCCACATGGTGCCAACTCACACCAGAAGCGTTTCAGTATATCGAGGTAAGAAGCGCCTGTACTGACAGTGAGGAAGATATACAAAGTGAATGCCATGCAGACATGCATTTAATCATAAAGGTTAATCAATAGCGGTGTTTTTTTTTTTTGTTGTTCCGGTGCCAACTCACACCAGAAGCGTTTCAGTATATTAGAGGTAAGTAGCGCCTGTACTGACAGTGAGGAAGACTGAGTACATGCGAGCAAGATATAGAAAGTGAATGCCATGCAGACATCCATTTAATCATAAAGGTTAATCAAAAGCGTTTTTTTTTTCTAACATGGTTGGCTGAATGTTTATATTTTGTCCAGTTTAATTCTGTTTATTCCACTCATACAACTCCTGCAATTAAACTCCACGCCTTGTCCTTTTTGAATTTGTCCTTGTAAAAAGGATTTGTGGTGTCATATAACAATGTGTGTTTTTCAACTTTGAGGATGAACCTCTCGTCATCTATTTCTGGCATCTTAACAAGTATATAGTGATGTGAAATACAATTGGGAGGCTGCACAGGGTGTTTATTTTGAAATTGACAGGATTTTTTAAAACTTTTATTTTGTATTTGCTGTGCAGCTTGGACGCAGTCTATCAAAAATAGACTAGGCGCCTATCTTTATCAAAGCGGCGCGGTGAGCCGCCTCTGAAATGTGCCACGGCACGGCTGGTGTAACACAAGCATTGAGTAGAGTGGCCGTGATCAGCTCCGGTGGCCGCGCCGCAGCCGTAACGCATTGCAGACGTGTGCAGTGTAAATCAGGGGTTAGAAGTTTTGCAAGTCAAGTCAAGCAGGATTTTCTGAAAAAAAAAAAAAAAATCAAATGTATACCTCAGTGGCTTGGGGTAACTCAGTTTTACAGAATACATCAGGCCAAGAAGGGCAGCACATGCATTGCAACACTGGACAACCCTGACAGAACCTCAACACCTTTCAAGACTATTTCTGCCTCTGAAGGACTGTTATCTGGAGAACCCCCTTGTAGGGTCTTCTTGGGCTATTTCCTATAACACAAAACAATAAAACAATACAATGCATATTGTGCTTTTTTGGTTGTCAAGCTTAACTTTAAAACATGTATGAAGCTCACTGATGGAGACATCCAAGCAGTCATCAATCTGACCAAATCATTCAAACAAACAAACAAAAAAACTTTTAATTTTATTTATTTTAAGATTAGTCGTTGTATTTTCAAATTTGCACTTCCACTTACTATAAAAGTAATTTCAAAGCAAACAACACAAAATGTACCATATTCACTCACCTGGTAATGTGGTAATGTGCAATCAGATTGTCAGTGTTCTCTGATAGGAAGACAATCAACCTGTGATCCTGAGTACAAACAGAAATAGAAATTCATGTTAATATTAAAAATAAAATAAAATGCATGGCAGTAATGACAGTGAACATCTAAGATTTAAATGCTAAAATAAGGACGTAAACGACTGTTTATGTAAACGTTGAGTGTATTCGACAGTTTAAGCGCAATTAGCCGTGAAGATCTTGATTCACTATTCGCAGAAACGCTTATGTCAGGACATCAAGCGAGCAAAATCATTTGAAGGTTATAACTGGAATGGCTATAAAACGCCTGTCTACCAATATATACTCCCAGAACTACCGCTACAATGCTAACATATGATGTGTATGTCGTATCATGCAATATGTTGAACTGCCACTGGTACAACGTCGCTGTAGCACGATAAACGTTAGCCTACGATCAAAGGCAGACTGTAAAAATTAACTGTACAATGTCCCAAGTAGCCAGCGTAATCGGGACAATTGCGGCTGAGTGTCGGCTCACTCGGCTGTGTTCTGGCAGCGGCTCCCCCAAAGTGAGCCAGCTCTGGCCCAGTAATGGTTGCCAGATTTGGCTAGGCTTTGGATGTGCAGATCTGGCCCAATTTGCACTGAGACACGGCACATTTAGCCACATTCAGCCCGATTACGGACCATAAGGGCTGGTCTGATTTTGGCTGAGATATGGGCATGCAGACCCGGACCAGTTTAGGTTGAGTACTAGGGGTGGGTCTCCGTTTAAAATGTGGTAAAGCAGTGATACTTAAACTTAAACATAATATCTTTTACCTGCCCATGTTATTTCTTAAGTGTATTTTTTATTTTAATTCCTATTCATATCTTTTTTCCTTTTATCCAACATTCTCTTTTTTCTTTAACTACATTTGGAAATTACTGATTTAATTCATATAATGAAACAAGCTTAAAGTGGTTAAGGGAACTTTAACATTTTTTTTGCTATATGAGTTTCAAGACATGCACACTAGCTTTGACATCTTATGACAAAACCTAATGGGATTTTTGTGCTGCTAATTGCCAGAAGACCAGAAGAACTTGCTACCCTGGTGAGTAAACATTTGATAATCTAACATATAATATCATTTTAATAAACCGTTCTACACATATAATATCAAAATAATGTTTATTTATAATGAAGCTATAATTGTGAGTTCGCTGACATAGAGCAGGGGTACCCAAACTCGGTCCTGGAGGGCCGGTATCCTGCAGAGTTTAGATCCAACCCCAATTAGACACACCTGAACCAGCTAATCAAGCGCTTACTAGCCATACTTGGAGCTAAACTCTGCAGGACATCGGCCCTCCAGGACCGAGTTTTGGCACCTCTGTGCTAGAGTTTAGCTCCAACCATAATCAAGCACACCTGATCCAGCTAATCAAGGTCTTCAGGATTACTAGAAACTTCCAAGCAGGTGTGAGTTGGAGCTGGTTGGAGCTAAACTGTGCAAAGCTGCGGCCCTCCAGGAATTGAGTTTGACACCACTGTATTGTGACTGGTCTTTTTTTTTTCTTTCAATCAGTGCAAAGAAATGCAAGTACTGGCGGTGCATCAGATGGAGAGATTTAAAAGTTCATTAAAAGATGGCTGCTGCTCACTTTGGACAGAGATAGGGAAACAAATTCTTCCAAAGGTATGTAACAAATGTTAACATTTACCATAGTTACCATTCATATTATCAGTCTGAGATTGTCTGAATAATCATATGTGCCATTGTCTGTTCCCCTTTTTGTCTCTCTTTATGTCAATCTGTCCCTCTTTTAGGGTACGTTTACTTGAGGAAGCTCCTGGATTTTTTAAAAAAAATTTTTCCACATAAATTCTAATATCACTCATATTTTCATTGTGTAATTGTTATACTTGGGGGTGGGGTGGGGAGCACATATGGATGTTATGGGGTAATTCATGGGGTCAGTGGGGATGCCATGAAAATAAATTGTGTAAGGGCCAAACCCTTAATCTTTGTAAAGGTGACATTTAGTTGACATGCATAAGTACATGTAGGCTTAACAAGGACACTGTAAAATATATTTTTTATTTTAGTTGGAAGTAGATGCCATCTTATGGATTTTAAGGAAACAATGTCATTTTGTTGAAAAACAAATTATTCAAAGCTCTGGTTTTATATAAAAACTGGAAGGAGTCTTTAATACACATATTTTAGAAGGTTTAATTCTGTATAAGTAAGTGTAAGTATATATATTTTTTTTTTTAATTGTTTAGAATTTAACTGCAGTAAAAACGTTTAAATATTGTCCACCAAGATAAAATAAGTCGCTCTAGGAAAGCGCATGAATAGAGAAACGAGCGTGTTCCTCGTTTTCCTCTGAAACGCCTTCATAGTTCGATTTGTTGGTGCGTGTTCCACCTCCAAATTCATCTATGATAAATAAATCTCCCGGCTTGACCATTAACCTAGCTAACTAATGCTCTTGCCATTTAATTCACTCTATAGATAAATAGACGAGATCTCAATAACGTTTAATTAATTGCAGTAAATCTGTACATTAATTTACCTCACTCTAACG
>NW_015542623.1:0-780 GCF_001515605.1 Sinocyclocheilus anshuiensis
CGCCAGACCCGGAGAACGGCTGAATGGATTCGAAAACGGTAAAACCCAACTGTTTAACAGTTTCAAAAATAAAACAGTTTCCAACTATTTTCAAAAATAGTGGAGTGTTCCTTTAACCCTCACATTGAGTTTCTCAATTAGGCTATTAAACTTTATACTAAATGCACCAGTTCAACTAGAATCTGGAGGTACTTGTGTTGCTTGTTTAGGGGATTCCCTCGTCTCCTTGCAGAAAGGGGTTTCCCAAGTTTGTTGATTGTCTGTAGGTTCAGTAGTCGTTCGAGGTGACGTCTTGGGAAGCCAATGGTTGGGCGTTGGCTGAAGATGCGGAGTTGTGGGCTGGTTGAAGTTTTAGGATAAAATCTTACTAAACATGTCCCTTAGTGAGCGTCGGTTACTTTAAATAAAATAAACATTAACTAAAATCATAATAAATATACAAATATTTTTAAAAACTTAAACTTATTTTATTTCAGCTAGTTGCCAAATCAATTTCTCATTTTCATTTAGCTTAACTTCAAGTATTAAAACTAAATACACTTAAAAAAAAAACTATACCGATTAAAAAAAAAGTAATAAACAAACAAAATTACTGATACTTTAACTAAAATTAAAGTGAAAACAGAAAATATACAAATACAATTCAAAACTATAAGGACATATGTTAAATATTTCAATTAATATCCAAGGATAAAATGACAGATTTGTGTCATGACAGCATTTAGTTAAAAGAGAATATATATATATATATTTTTTTTTTTATTTGACAACAAAAATTAT
>NW_015542624.1:0-912 GCF_001515605.1 Sinocyclocheilus anshuiensis
TGTAAATCAAATGTAAGCTGCTAATACAGCCCTACTATCTCAAATTAGTTTAATGTGTGTTCCTCTTATCAGTTAAAATGTAGTCTGATTTCTATTATTTATTTTAATTTTTAATTTAGTGGTTTTAACTTTTAATTTAGTGTTTTAAATCTTTTAATGCTTTAAAGAGCAATTTTAGATTGTAATGTTTTAATGTTCTACTAATAACCATAAAAGGTACAGCTGTCATAAAATCAGAGAGAAAGGCTGCATCGCTAGAAACTGCTGATCAACTGAATGCGCAAGTAGCAACCATTTCATATATCTTTCATATATCAAAAAAAGGTCATTAAATTTTGGGCACAATACATTAAATATAGTTGGTTGTAGCCTATATTTTTTCTTTTATGTTTGATGCAACTTAAATGAATTTTTTCGTATACTTTTATTTTTCTGGACTGATAATAAAGTCAAATAATTGTATGTTGAGAGAGTCAGTGGTAATATCATTGCCTTCTTATCGGTCAGTGTTAGAGGAACTCCGGACCAGGTTAGTTTCCCAGCATAAGTTGCCACAGTGACTCAGCTTGAGCTATGGTAAAAATTTGCTTTCGGAAATCAAATCATGTGACAATAAAAGTTAGACTAACTGAAATAAGCCTGGCTTATTTGGTAAACTTGTTTTATGAAACAGTCCCCACTAAGTAAACATCTTCCTGTCTTTAGGACCTGGAGCATCATCTGGGTCTGGCTCTGAACGAAGTCCAAGCCGCCAAAAAGACGTGGTTCAACAGGACATTAAGCTCCATCAAGACTGTGACAGGAGCTCAAGGCAAAGAGAGCGTCTAACAAGACACACGCTGACTCTCTCACATACAATTATTTGATGTTATCAGTCCAAAAATAAAAGTATACAGAAAATGCAACTTAAAT
>NW_015542625.1:0-176 GCF_001515605.1 Sinocyclocheilus anshuiensis
TCAACGAGTGAAGGCCTGGCGCCGGACGCTCCACCACATCTGGCTGCCGAGGGGATGGAGGAGCTCAACAGGATCTACTATATGGACTCTCTGGAGTGGTTTTTGCAAGCCGACCCGAAGCCGGGGCCTCTCAGTGCTTCTACCCGTTTGAGGTGAGAACACAGGAGGATACCGGC
>NW_015542625.1:881-1047 GCF_001515605.1 Sinocyclocheilus anshuiensis
GGTGCCGGGCGAACTGAATCGCATAGCCGAGCCTGACGGTTCGAAGGAGCCATCGAGACGGGCTGGGTAGCTATAGCCAGGCTCCCAGACACTGCGCAAGTGGCATCAATGGAACTACAGTCGTACCCGCAGTGGGGCAGCGCGGAAGAACGCAGAGACCCGGCCC
>NW_015542626.1:0-1197 GCF_001515605.1 Sinocyclocheilus anshuiensis
GCCAGGAACCTGAAGAACCCACTCCGAAGGAACAAGATCAAGTGGAGGCTGAGGATTGGAGAAAGTTGGACGAACATCTGAGCGGGCTGCTGCAAAAAGCTCTGCGCGGGTCAGTGGTAGCCAAGCTAAACCTGTTTGGGGAAATCCTGTATGAAGAATGCAGCAACAGGTATGGCGAGGACCATTAGAGAAGCCTTAATAAGATCAAAAGGCAGGAGGGAGAAAGAGATCGATGACCTGGTGGTAAGCAGAAAGCAGCTCCGCAGGCGTTGGAGGAAGGCAGAGGAGTCTGAGAAGGAGGACCTGAAAGCTCTCTGGGATGAGATCAGAAGACGCCTTGCTAACCTCCGGAGGGTAGAACGCATCAGAAGACGGAGAAAAAGGAAGGAGAAGGAAAGATCAAGTTTCTTCAGGAATCCATTCCAGTATGCACGCGGGCTCCTTGAGGAGAAGATAAGTGGAATTCTGGATGTTTCCAAAGAAGAACTGCAGGAGTACATCCGCACTCAGTACAGTGACCCAGCCAGGAACAAACCCCTAGACTCGCCAGGGTATGTGCCTAGACCCTCAGAACCATCAGCCCTGTTTGACGCATCACCACCAAAGTTCAGCGAGATCAGGCAGGTGATCCAGCGGGCAAGATCTGCTTCAGCACCAGGCCCGAACGGAATACCGTACAAGCTGTATAAGAGCTGCCCAGGAGTGCTGAAGCTGTTATGGACCCTGATGAGAATCACCTGGACTAAGCAGACCATACCATCCGAGTGGCAGAGGGCAGTGGCAGTCTCTATTCCCAAACAACAGAACGCCAAGACCATCGAGCAGTTCAGGAGCATAGCTGAATCACCTGGACTAAGCAGACCAAACCATCCGAGTGGCAGAGGGCAGTGGCAGTCTCTATTCCCAAACAACAGAATGCCAAGACCATCGAGCAGTTCAGGAGCATAGCTCTACTGAATGTGGAGGGGAAAATCTTCTTCTCCGTGATGGCAAGAAGAATGACCACTTACCTCACGGAGAACAACTACATCAATACCAGCTGTCAGAAAGCCGGGATTCCAGGTTTCCCTGGCTGTGTAGAGCATGCTTCCATGATTTGGGAACAGATCCAGACCACTAAGAGGGAGAAGAAAGATCTGCACGTCATATGGTGAGACCTAGCCAATGCCTATGGGTCAGTGCCACACCTGCTCATAG
>NW_015542627.1:0-388 GCF_001515605.1 Sinocyclocheilus anshuiensis
TAAGCGCTCTGCAATAATAACATGATCGGTGCCTATGGTCCACGCTGATAGCTGTTCCGGGGCAGGTTTTTAGTTCTCATTTCCATAAACATATAAATAGCAGTAGAGCTAATACAGTGGCTGGAAATCTGTTTATCCTTCGGTTCCTCGTGCTTCCCAATCTTCATAGAGAACATGGTTCATGGTTGCTCAGAGCGCTTTGGAAAGGTGGAAATGGCGCGGCCGCGATTTCCATGCATTTTTACATGCTGGGAGCAGGGAAATCTATTTAGAGCGCCTTATTGTAGTAATTAAAATATCGATATTTGGCACCAGATATCGATTCTCGTATCGCATGGAGAAGGACAACGATATATCGCCATATCGATATATTGTCCCACCCCTAGCA
>NW_015542627.1:575-1006 GCF_001515605.1 Sinocyclocheilus anshuiensis
CCTGTGTCTTTTGCAGCTTCTTGTACATAACGTGGTGTAGTCATGAGGTGCTAGTTCAAATTTAAAAAATGCTTCTACAAAAAGAGTTTCATCTGCAGATATGGTCTTGTTTAGGGATCTGTGCCTTTGTGCATACGGACATCTGACTGCTAAGTAGTGATCGTGTTTTTCAGCAATAGTGTGCACCCTTAATTTACAGAGAAAAGAAGGTCATGGAAAAATCTGTACATGGAAAAATCTTTGTGCATTTTTATTTTTTTCTACTTGCTACTTTGCACTTTTTGTTAGAAAATGTTTATTTACTATTTATTCACGTTTTTTAAGGTATCTAATATTTTGATACTTAATTTCCATGATCTAAATATTCTTAAAAATTAAAAGTTTGTTGTCATTTGGAAGTGTGTAGGCCTTCTTGCATTATTATGCTGTTA
>NW_015542627.1:1107-1497 GCF_001515605.1 Sinocyclocheilus anshuiensis
ATATCGCTTATCGCAATTATTTCTGGGGCAATATATCACACAACAAAAAGTTGTTATCGTGACAGGCCTAACCCCTACAACCAAAGTGTTTTTAGCCAGCTTTTTAAAATAATGCATGCTACATTTCATATATCAATATTAACTTCTCCATTGTCGTTCAGTCGAAGTACAATGTGACAATTGACCTATCGGTAAGCCCCCCCCCCACCCCCACCCCCCTTAGTTACTGTTGCAAACTTGGACAAACAAACAGAGTTGCTAACTGTCTTACAATGACAGCTGTCAGTGTGAAAACCTTGTCCCTATATCTTTTTGATCAATTTTGGACACAGAAGGACCACCATTCAAGTGGGACTTAAATATGCCATGGAGGGATATATTTTAAAATAA
>NW_015542627.1:3033-5925 GCF_001515605.1 Sinocyclocheilus anshuiensis
CACCCCCCTTAGTTACTGTTGCAAACTTGGACAAACAAACAGAGTTGCTAACTGTCTTACAATGACAGCTGTCAGTGTGAAAACCTTGTCCCTATATCTTTTTGATCAATTTTGGACACAGAAGGACAACCATTCAAGTGGGACTTAAATATGCCATGGAGGGATTTATTTTAAAATAAATATTGTGGGTATTAATTTGGAAGCGAGGGTTTACAGTTCACAATGCAAGCGGGAGAAGCCTCATGTTACGTTCGTAACGATCGCAGATAACAACATCCCGGATCAACACTGTTCATGTATCGCAGGGTACGATTAAATTCATTTACATTTAACCAATTTAATATGAAGAGACTGTGAAATGTAGACCTTTGTTTATGTGTTTTTGCCTTGCACTGTACAAGACGCGAGAACAGTCTGCTATTTAGGTTTGTATGGACTCACGCTCAGGATACCTGGAATTACTGTTACAAGTACCCCAGGCACATCATTTTTCTATTTTTGAAGCATAAACCCCATAAAAACGATGCGAGCTTCGGATCTTCCAATGACTATTTAGGTTTGTATGGACTCACTAACTTTAACGTTAGCTAGTTTTAGCCAGAGATACCTTGCTAAAGCACAAGATGACATTAACGTTCTGCTTGAGCAGATGAAAATGGTAACTTAATGAGAGTATGACAACCAGAAAACGAACGTTTTGTCTTCATTGGGATTGGGGGTGAATGCTTTGGGACATTTTGCTCCGTTTTGTTTGGGTTTAGGAAATAGAATAAAATAAATTCCATTGCCTATACTCTCAGGATACCTGGAATTACTGTTACAAGTACCCCAGGCACATAATTTTTCTATTTTTGAAGCATAAACCCCATAAAAACGATGCGAGCTTCGGATCTTCCAATGATTTTCTATGACGCTGAAACCTACAGATGTCCGAGTTCCGCTCCCCGTGCAACTGATACTCGACTGCCATTGGCTCATCTGCGTTCGAGGGGAGGGGCTTACCAATAGGTCAGTTGGTCGGTGCAGTATTTGCCATAGTGATGTGCCACTGTTTTTCTTGATTCTACTGGTCATGACGTTCCAGTGTTTGTATTTCATGATTTCTCATTTTAGTGATAACTCAGTTTCACTTGACAAAGTTTGCGTGCTCAGGTTTTATCAGGGATTGACTGCATTTACAGCCAGCAAAGCAACATTTTAGCGAAATTCGAATAGTGTTTTTATTTTTTTAATAATTATTGCAAATAGAATATTTGAATATTCGGCTATTTGTGCACACCCCTAATTATCTGGAATATTCCTTAAAAAATCCCATAAATTTGCATTGAAGGACTTGAGATTTACGTGTGGAATCTTTTGAAACAGAAATCAACCACATAGTTCTAGTAACCACTAGTGCTGTGTTCGATACATCGATACGACGATGTATCGTCACAGAGATTTGACGATACGAGTATCGATACAGCTGGCCCTGTAATATTAAATTTAAATTTATTAGAACGAGTACATTATTATTTATGGGCTTAAAAACAAGATGCAAACAATCAGAATTGTACCTGGTGGGGAGTGCCCAATGAAAACATGAAACATATGCAATTACCTATATTGTACTGTGGTACAGTTATGGAGGCCCTTCATAATGCAGAGGTCAACTGCCTGCTCTGCCAATAGTTAGAAATGCCACTATAGT
Source organism: Sinocyclocheilus anshuiensis (assembly GCF_001515605.1). Classification (NCBI taxonomy): domain Eukaryota; kingdom Metazoa; phylum Chordata; class Actinopteri; order Cypriniformes; family Cyprinidae; genus Sinocyclocheilus; species Sinocyclocheilus anshuiensis. The sequence continues at coordinate 4,724 of NW_015542627.1, forward strand.
ATGCAGTGTTTAATAAACAGCTGTTTTACTAAATTCTTCTGAGGTGAAATTCAGTGCAGTCCTGTATCGTGATATGTATCGTACCGTGGCCTCTGTACCGTGATAAGTATCGTATCGTGACTTTGCTGGTGATACACAGCCCTGGTAACCACCCTAGAAACCAACTAAAATCACCCAGGGGCCCTTATACTCGGCAGCATGAACTTGTAAATGGGCTCCCTGTCATTACAGGGCCCTGGACTGTATACATTTCTAGTTGTCCCCCTGATGACGACCCTGGCAACCACATGATCGATGCTTTGGCAATCAACCACAACACAGCATTGTGTCAGTGAGTTTTGCATTGGCAAGTGCATTCAGTTATTCTGTATGAAAAAATTAGCAAATCTAGTTTTAAATGCAGTGGCATGCGGTTGCTTTTTCATGGCTAGGCAGGCAAGTGTTTTATCAGTAGTGAGGCAGTGTTGGCTCTTTTTGCTGTTTTGGGACTGTGGCAGGCTCTTCCCAGCTCACCCGTGAGAAACATGGAAATCTCCACCTCCTGTGTGTAACGGTGCGTGAGAAGCGGCTCTCATGTGTCTCAACATCCCGTTTGAGGAAATAACTCTTGCTGAATTCAGCAGATGCTGCATTGTTGCACCTCTTCACATTATCTAGCCAAGGCCGATCGATTCGATGCGCAACAGTAACAAGTCCTCTCATGTCCAAAATACGACTCTATATCAGGCTATAGTTTTCTCCATTCCCATCTTGATGTGGACACATTAAGCGGTTTATACAGCATATCAAGTGTTTAGCCGTTCCACAATTTGGCCTCACCACTGCCGTCACCCCCGGATCTTGTCTCCGACCAATTTAACCACAACCTCAACACTTTTCCCTGTGCTTACTAAAGTTATTACTCACTCAAGGCAAGGGGATTGTGTTTAGAGGGCCGCACTGTGTGTGGAGACTCAATAGCCCCTGTGTTAGCGTGAAAGGGCCTCCTCAGCAGGTCTGTCAGTCTCTTGCCACCAGCACTGTCAGCCTGTCAGTCAGCAGGTATTCACGTCAAGCACCAAGATTTCCACACCACAACTAAATGGTCACGTTTCATGGCCATTTTTCCTGCCAATTAGGGTTTTGTTGCAAATGTTGTTGAGTAAATTTGGTTGCACCACTGTAGGGCTGTCAAAATGGCTGAAAAACTAAATTCGAATTTT
>NW_015542628.1:0-150 GCF_001515605.1 Sinocyclocheilus anshuiensis
GTAAGGTGGTTACTATGAAGCCATAGAACCAACCAAAACATCATAAGTCCAGTATAGGAGACTGTAATGCAGGAAGTTCCCACCTAACCTCGGTTAGGTGGAGAGATGGTGGTTACAGGGGAATTAGGAAGGGGAAGATAAGGGCAGATG
>NW_015542628.1:4886-5324 GCF_001515605.1 Sinocyclocheilus anshuiensis
TCCCTTTGACCCGCGATTCCTCCTACCCCTACATGCAGACGGGGGAGGAGCGCGAGCCGCGACACTAGCCTTCTGTGTCCGTCTCTGATCCTCGAACCAAGACGGGCCAGGACCCCTGGGTCGTTCGGGCTCAGACCTGGACCTTCGTGGAATGAAGGATTTGAAGGCCGCTGAGCGCGCCTTCGCCTCCCTGAAATTCTCGATCACCGTCTCAACGGAGGAACCAAAAAGTTCGGAAGGCGAAACCGGAGCATCGAGAAGAAAGCTCCTCTCTTTCTTCCCGATATCTGCCAGGTTCACCCACAGATGTCTCTCCGTCACTACCAATATGCCTGGAGCGCCGTCATCATGTGCAACGAAGCGACAGCCTGACCTGCTGCTGCATATGCCCTACCATTCAAGCGAGATGTAATCTGAAGGGGCTCAGATGGCAAGGAG
>NW_015542629.1:0-483 GCF_001515605.1 Sinocyclocheilus anshuiensis
TCCCTCGGGGAACCATGGTTACATACGTAACCTAGAGACGTTTGAAAGGCTGCGCATTCGGCTGTACACATACGCTGAGCCGCTTCAGACAGCTCACCAGTAGCGCTTCAACGCACGAAAACACACACAATTATGTCAAAATGCGCGGTTTTGGCGAGTTACTTTGTAAACGTAGTCTTAAATGAGTTATAAAGTCTTAAATGACCGTAAAGAGTTGGGAGAAAATCGGATATGTGTCAGATCCGTGTCATATGCATCAGGTTTTAAAGAGACAGCGCTGATATTAAAGTGAAACCTGCTGAAGTCTGTCATTGATGTAAATCAAAGAACAAAAGAAAAAGAGAAATCCTTGGATTGTTCTAGTCGCTGATTACATTTTTTTTAGCTTGAATAAAGATTAATATGTATAGTTTTTGCATATAGTTTATGTGAAAATGATTTTAAAATCACTTAAATTAAAAGTTGTTATATATTTCAGAGCCT
>NW_015542630.1:0-678 GCF_001515605.1 Sinocyclocheilus anshuiensis
CATCATGTATTTCAGTCTGACAACAGATATTATCCTAGGCAGTCCGTTAAATAAAGTAATAAAACTATTCACGTATGCAGGATAGTTTTGTTTTGTGTACTAATGCAATACACCAAAAGATGCAGAAACCTGTTCACAGAACAATTAAAGAAAATTTTTTTTTTTTCAATCACATAGATTTGTTGGATAGACATAAGCAGAATTTTCTAAAACTAAAGAGTTGTTATAGGTTTCATTAATTATTCTTTAACAACATTTAGACTGGACTAAATGACTATAGGTTAGTCTCCCTAAAATGAGATTTCATAAATACCTATGGAAACAATCACTGATTCCTGGTGTTAACAAATTAACTATAAATGACAGCTAATTGAGCCCTTAACTAATTTTTTTTACTCCGTATTGTTTGGTTAAAGGGATCTTGCTGATTTAAAGAACAGTTGATCTTTAGGAATGCCAGGATCTTTTCTGTGGTTTATCTGCTCGCAACAATGCCACAATTTCATAACTAAAGAGAAGTAAAAATGATATACATAACCGTGAAAGCAAACAGGGCGATGCAGCCAGACAGGATAACGTTTTTAAAAAGAGAATTTATTCATCATAAATGCATCAAATATCCAATTTACATTTCTACTTGCACTCAGAACCTTTAAAGACATTTCCAATTACTTTTAA
>NW_015542631.1:0-1056 GCF_001515605.1 Sinocyclocheilus anshuiensis
AGTAGAGCGTCAGCCACCTGCGGCTCGTTCACGCTCGTCCTCTTTTCAGCACCCTTGCGAGGTCCAGCGGCATGAGCCATCGCCTAAGTTACCCCCTCGTAAGGACTGGGGTCCTAGGTCTCACCCACCTGCTCACCCACGGCAACGCAAGCGGATAGACCTGAGTTCGACGGCCAAGGCCTCTCGTTCTCAGGCTCCTAATAGCAGTTCCTGATTCCTCTGCTCATCTTCGGAGGCCAGGCCCTCCTTTAGAGAGTGTGGACGAACCGCACAAGCATATTCGCCTCTCTCGCTGTGGCCTCCTGACTCCGATCTTGCCGCATATTGCGCCTCGGGCAGTTTTAGGTCGAGTCCTTACGACGAGCACCCCCTCGGATACTCTGCGCGTTCCAGCCTTCAGAGTTCGAGAGAAAGCCCAAGGGTCATGCGAGCATGACGGCCTTCAAAGCTCCCACTTTTGGAGTGGTGGGCAGGCCCGACAGGACAATTGGACATCTTCCTGTTATAGATTTTAGCCCGACGTCTCACAATGGGTACTACGCACCGTTCGACACGGTTGCACCATCCAGTTTCGGAAAGGGCCACCTCCTTTCAGTGGAGTTCTTCCTACGACGGTACGTCCTGGGGAGGCCTTGATTTTAAGTCAGGAGATAATTTCACTCCTAGAGAAAGGGGTTATAGAGGAGATACTCCCCACTCAGATGGAGTATTTTGTTGTGCCCAAAAAAGATGGTGGTTTACGTCTGATTTTGGACTTACGTCGTCTAAATCTTGTGCTCAGAGTGAGCAAGTTCAAGATGTTAACAGTGAAGTCCATTCTGTCTCAGGTCCAATCCGAAGATTTGTTTGTGACCATCGATCTAAAGAATGCATACTTTCACATCCAGATCGTCAAGAGACACAGAAAGTTCCTCAGGTTTGCTTTCGAGGGCAAAGCTTACCAATATTGTGTTCTTCCATTCGGACTAGCTTTGGCTCCTCGAACGTTTACAAAATGTATTCTTCCGTTCTGACTAGCTTTGGCTCCTCGAACGTTTACAAAATGTATGGACGCAG
>NW_015542632.1:0-959 GCF_001515605.1 Sinocyclocheilus anshuiensis
TTATTCTGTGATAAAAATGGGAAAAAGGTGTTCGTAGTAGCCTTTTTAAACCAATAATAAAATTGTCATTAGGAAAATACTGAACAAAAATATTATAGACTCTTGCTGCAGCTAACGTTACTTCCACAGGCTACACACAGCAATATAAAAAAACAGCTGTGCATGCTCTCTTCACGTCGTTCTTGTAAAATAACAATAATTTAATAATATAAGTAAACAAGCACACCGCTCTGCTGAGAACTCCACTTACCGGCAGCCGCAGACGTTATGTAGTGCGCTAAATTACTAAAGGTGTCTGAACGTGAGGGATGGTCTCGGATGAGATCGTCAGGTGAAAGGTCATCATGTGGATCATTTTATTCATGGCTAAATTATTATTCATAAATTTTACTAATAGTTAGATTGGGCAGGCCTTTACAAAAGGGCGTTTAATTACAAAAACAAAAACAAAAAATCAAGGGGAAAAGGGGCAGGTGCTCAAGCACACCGCACCCCCCTCTGCACGTGCCTGCACATGACGATATTCTCATCAATCAATGTAACATCAGACTGTGAAGTTCTGTCTCTTTAAGTGTTTTTGCTTGTTTTGAGTTTGAGTTTTCTTTAGTATTCTTTATAAATGAACAACTGAACAACATCTTAAACTCAAATGGATACCTGGACAATTTTCAATCTGGTTTCCAACCGCATCACAGCACAGCAAATACTTAAACTCCAATGGATACCTGGACAATTTTCAATCTGGTTTCCAACCGCATCACAGCACAGAGACAGCACTCATAAAGATAATAAATTATATTCGATGAAATACTGATTCTGGCAAAATATCAGTGCTGGTACTATTCAATCTCAGTGCTGCATTTGACACTGTTGATCATAACATACTTCTAGAAATTAGCACGTTCGACTCAAAAACAACCGAATGAGCCAGTTCAACCAACTGTCGAAGTTTGCCGAGA
>NW_015542633.1:0-16932 GCF_001515605.1 Sinocyclocheilus anshuiensis
AGAAGCTTCCACAGCATAAGCAGAATGACAGTGACAAGACACAGATAATAGAAAGAATAAAATGGAATATGTAAATAGGAAATAACAATATACAATAAATAAATGTATAAACAGTGTTGTGTACATGTTTACTGCCAAGTTAAGTGTTCATGAGCTGGATTGCCTGAGGGAAGAGACTGTTCTTATGCCTGGCCGCTCTGGTGCTCAGTGCTCCGACCGGACCGCAGCAGTTCAGAGAAGAAGTGTTCTGGGTGTGAGGGGTCCAGAATGGTTTTACCAGCCCTTTTACTCACTCTGGATGAGAGTGGGGAGGCTCTTGTAGTAAGTAAGAGAACATGACCTCTCATGTGAGGAAATTTGCCTGATGAAATATCCTGCCAGGTTCTGCTTGGTCCTAGACACCAAAACACGTTTGCCATGAAGTCCTGGCTGGACTTGTGGAAACATGGTCAAGTTCTGAAGTACGCTGTAGGATCAAGCTTCAGTTTGTGGCCAGAGGTGGCGCTGTACAAATCCAACATCACATTTCAGAAACGGGCTTGGATCCTTTTAAGCTCTTGTTGTCAGCAAATGTATTAAAAGGCTGTTCTGATGGGCTTTTCTCACACAGGTGCGTCTTCCTCTGCTGCCGGTGGATTTCCTCACAGCCACTGTTGCTAAAGAGGAGATGATCAAGGCCAATTTGAGCTGCAGAGACCTTCTGGACGAAGCTCGGAATTATCATCTGCATCTTAGTAACAAGAGCGTTCCTGACTTTGAGTATTCGATCCGTACGACTCCCCGCAAGCACACCGCAGGTCAGCAGATACAGCCGTGATTGCTCTTGCACGCTTGTGTTCTTCTGCTGTCTTTAACTGAGCTCTCCGACAGGTGTGTTGTTCTGCGTCGGGGGACGGGGTGGATCCGGGGACCCCTTCCGCAGTATCGAGTGTTACTCCATCAGTAAAAACAGCTGGTTCTTCGGCCCTGAAATGAACAGCAGACGCAGACACGTGGGAGTGATTTCAGTAGCAGGTGAGAAAGAGATATGAAAAGCAAATAAAACAATGATTTAAGGAGAATTACATAAGGGTTAAAAAATAGAGATCGACCGATATATCGATTTACCGATATTTTTCCCGATATTTAAGCATTTTACAATAATCGGATATCGCTTGATTTTGGGAAAAAGTTGGAAAACTATCTTGTAGTGTTTTCACCCATGGCCGGCGGTGCTGCCTTGAGTGGTTGACCTTCCTGAATGGTGTCATTGCGTACATTGCGTGTGTGTGTGTGTGTGTGTGAGTGGAGGACTGTGTCTGCAAACACAGAGTCCATTCAGAAGAGCCATTTAACAGAGACAGCGAACAGCATGTCAATCATGGGATTTAACAGTCTTCTTGTTTGAGATGTATTTTGTTCTATTTGAGTATTATGTGTTCAGAGTCTGCTCTATACCGCTCTATACTCAGATTGCCTTACTCTTGAATGTGTGTGTGTGTGAGAATTACAGAAGGGTTAAAAAACACTTTTACTTTTACTTTACTAGTGTTTTAAAGTAGGGATGCACTGATACCACTTTTTCCAGAACTAGGCCGATACCGAGTACCAATACCTGTATTTTCATTGCATTTGTAATTTAAAAAAATATTGGTTACAGAATCCAAAAGAATATGTTAAAAATTAGTTGGCTTAATTCATTAAGCAAACAGATATTTCCTTCAGTTATTTTTACACTTAATTATGCCCATTAAAATGTTTTTTGTTTTTGTTGCTTTCACTGTTCATTTTTTTTTATATCATCTTTAATTTGATAGCATTAGAGCTGCTCCATTGCAGCGGCTTGCAGTGAATATAGTCACACAGCAGCTTCTTCTGTTTCTAATTCTCTCCCTTTTGTTTTTCACTCAAGGTCAGAAACAGACTGATACCATGTCACAAACTGGTTCTGGCCTGCGTGGTGCCGTACTTTCGTGCCATGTTCCTCTCAGATATGGCCGAGGCCAAACAGGACTTGATTGGACTCGTTATATATAAATCTTGTAACTATGAAGAACATATTTTGAGGAATATGTCACGTTTTTTTTAATCTGAAACATGCTGCGACTTATATTCGAAAGTGACTCATATAATGCAAAACACTCATGAAGCAAGCTAAACATGCGCAACACCGCACATATTTGTACTGCTGCAGAATGAGAGAGATGCGTAAAGCCTCGCGCATTTCACACAGACTGCTAATTCAACTTTCACCATAAAGTTGAAACACTTTATAACAGGCATTTGAAGACGCATGTCTACCGTCTTCCCAAATTTGTAATGAGGATTGTTCATCACTGTTTTCTGCTGTAATAAAAGCTAGATGTTGAGACTTCAATATCACCGTTTTGTTTAATTATGTTTTATTACAGTGAATAAATAAGACCTCTTTTCTTTAAACATGTTGTTTCAGTTGATCTCAATTAATATTAATGAGAGTGAACTAGTACAATATAAGAGTTTTACAAATAATACAGTACAAATATGGTCTATTCATATAGACTAAACTCAAGAAAATATCAGGGTGTTGATTTTTGTCAATAGCGAAAATCCCTAACCCAATTCTGGTTAAATAATTAATACTGTTAGAAAACAGATCAAATTGTGTTTTATTAGATTTTTAGTCAGTGTGGGACAAAGTAGTACGCAAGTAAAAGCTACAGTGAATACTGGAACCTCCTGCTTACAATAAATGACTCAAACATACTAATAAAACTTCACATTCATCATTTTACAGGGAAAGTGTATGCTGTTGGAGGCCATGATGGCAACGAGCACCTCGGGAACATGGAGATGTTTGATCCACACACCAACAAGTGGATGATGAAAGCCTCCATGAGCACAAAACGGTATGACAAACAGCAAGCTTTAATTACCTGATGTTCTGCTCTAATACTTTTCATAGTTTATAGTTGTAATTCATTGTTGTTTTATTAATATTTATAGTTATAATTGAATTTTCATGGGATTAAAGAGTTATCTGTCCATGCACACGTCCAGCAAAATAAAGCTATTGTATGTATTGACACAGAAGACAGCTGAGCATGCAGACAGCATGAGAGGTTGTCCTGTGTTTGTGTTTGTCAGGAGGGGGATTGCGCTGGCTGCTCTCAGCGGACCCATCTACGCTATCGGTGGTCTGGATGATAACTCCTGCTTCAGTGATGTGGAGCGCTATGACATCGAGTCGGACCGCTGGAGCGCCGTGGCTCCTATGAACACACCCAGAGGAGGCGTGGGATCTGTGGCGCTCGGGGTACGAAAGGCCCACAGAGCCACTTTCACATGATTCTACACTAGGTGTAGAACTTTCCAGCAGGTGTCACTATTATTTGCGTATGTATATTACAAATGATAGATGTTGTTATTATGTTCTGGGGTATTTGAAGAAATAGGTGTGTATATTTACCATCTTATTCTAAATGCAGGCACATTTATGTTATATTTCATATATGTTATAATCCTACTAGGTTACAGATATGTCTTATTGTCGTTCCTAGTCACCAGATTGTGTATCTGTATATGTGTAGTTAGTCAGTGCGCAAGCGCCGCCTTTTTTCATTTTCATTCTGTTGTTGATCAGGACTGGTACGCTTGCCGGTTTATAACCTAGCATCCCTGAGCATGCAGACAGAATGAGAGGTTGTCCTGTGTTTGTGTTTGTGTTTGTCAGGAGGGGGATTGCGCTGGCTGCTCTCAGCGGACCCATCTACGCTATCGGTGGTCTGGATGATAACTCCTGCTTCAGTGATGTGGAGCGCTATGACATCGAGTCGGACCGCTGGAGCGCCGTGGCTCCTATGAACACACCCAGAGGAGGCGTGGGATCTGTGGCGCTCGGGGTACGAAAGGCCCACAGAGCCACTTTCACATGATTCTACACTAGGTGTAGAACTTTCCAGCAGGTGTCACTATTATTTGCGTATGTATATTACAAATGATAGATGTTGTTATTATGTTCTGGGGTATTTGAAGAAATAGGTGTGTATATTTACCATCTTATTCTAAATGCAGGCACATTTATGTTATATTTCATATATGTTATAATCCTACTAGGTTACAGATATGTCTTATTGTCGTTCCTAGTCACCAGATTGTGTATCTGTATATGCGTAGTTAGTCAGTGCGCAAGCGCCGCCTTTTTTCATTTTCATTCTGTTGTTGATCAGGACTGGTACGCTTGCCGGTTTATAACCTAGCATCCTAACTGATTAGTTAACTGACGAGCTAAAACGTCACATATAACTAGCTGATAGGCTAGCGTAGCAGTAGCATTCAGGCTACCTTGCTTGTGAATGATTATTGTGTATGTGTACGCAATAAAAAGCTCAAAAGTGGCTTGAGTTGTATCCGCCGTGCTTTCAGTGATGTGGAGCGCTATGACATCGAGTCGGACCGCTGGAGCGCCGTGGCTCCTATGAACACACCCAGAGGAGGCGTGGGATCTGTGGCGCTCGGGGTACGAAAGGCCCACAGAGCCACTTTCACATGATTCTACACTAGGTGTAGAACTTTCCAGCAGGTGTCACTATTATTTGCGTATGTATATTACAAATGATATATGTTGTTATTATGTTCTGGGGTATTTGAAGAAATAGGTGTGTATATTTACCATCTTATTCTAAATGCAGGCACATTTATGTTATATTTCATATATGTTATAATCCTACTAGGTTACAGATATGTCTTATTGTCGTTCCTAGTCACCAGATTGTGTATCTGTATATGCGTAGTTAGTCAGTGCGCAAGCGCCGCCTTATTTCATTTTCATTCTGTTGTTGATCAGGACTGGTACGCTTGCCGGTTTATAACCTAGCATCCTAACTGATTAGTTAACTGACGAGCTAAAACGTCACATATAACTAGCTGATAGGCTAGCGTAGCAGTAGCATTCAGGCTACCTTGCTTGTGAATGATTATTGTGTATGTGTACGCAATAAAAAGCTCAAAAGTGGCTTGAGTTGTATCCGCCGTGCTTGTCCTGAAACCCTTACAGTGGGGAGTTTATTGACCTATAGCAGGTAACTTAGTAAAAAACTGGACACTAGGACTGGCCATCAGATATCTTTGCTGATTATATAAAATTTGGAAGTATCATGAATATGGCATTAATGTTAAAAGATAACTTATAAAGACAATAAGCCAGTTTCACTCATTATTATGACAGCTGATAGGTGCTGCTTTCAAAGGCTTCCAAGCGTTTGTGTGCAATCTGTGCAGGTTTTGTTTAGAACAGCCAATCACAGACATGTCTGCCGAGTGCCAAACTCGGTGACCAATCAGAAGGGTTTAAGTTAGTCAGAATCCACTCAATACCAATCGTTCAACAAATTGTTTCAAAGAAGCTTCGCAGAATGTGTGTTTTCAGTGGGACAATCAGAAAGTAATCTGTTATTTGTGAGAGAGAAGTGTGTCAGAGGAATATCCATATGACGGAGTATACAGCTAAATGATATTACAGCTTATGTGGCCAGTTAACGTCATGTGTTCAGTTAAGTAGATATAATGAATCATCATGAGGTATAAATAAAAAAATTCAAAAAGAGAATAAACTGTTTTACACACTGGTGAATCCTGTCGTTATAACTAACGTGTAAATACCATGTAAATAAAAGATTCATTCATCAGAACATGTTATTTTAAGCTATTGTACACAATATTCACCAGCCCAGACAAGCTTTCACTTCTATTGTATTCTATTGTTTTGAGAGGATAAATTACTTCTCTTCATGAGTGTCACGGGTTTGATTGTGTTGATCTGATGTCTTCTTCAGGGCTATGTGTACGCGGTCGGGGGGAATGACGGCGTTGCGTCGCTGTCCAGCGTGGAGCGCTTCGACCCTCATCTGAACAAATGGACAGATGTGCGAGAGATGGGGCAGCGGCGCGCTGGAAACGGTGTCAGCGAACTCAACGGATGCCTCTACGTTGTTGGTAACCATCAGAATTTGTTCATCTTCATAATTTTAGACTTCATGTGAAAACAGGCTCAGCTACGCTCTGCTGGAGTGATATCTGTGAGCTTCATGTGTTTGTGTTTGTCTGAAGGCGGGTTTGATGATAATTCTCCGCTGAGCTCAGTGGAGCGCTTCGACCCCAGGACCAATCACTGGGAGTATGTGGCGGAGTTGACCACGCCCAGGGGCGGAGTCGGAGTTGCCACGGTGATGGGGCGTGTCTTTGCAGTGGGGGGGCACAATGGAAACATCTACCTGAATACGGTGGAGGCCTTCGAGCCCCGGATGAACAGGTGAGATGTAAAGCTGGAGTGTTTCTGAAGAGGACTGGTTGTGATTTCATTCAGATAGCATTAGTGTGTGTGTGTGTGTGTGTGTGTGTGTGTGTGTGTGTGTGTGAGAGGGGGGCGGGTGTTTGTGTGTGTGTGTGTGTGTGTGTGTGTGTGTGTGTGTGTGCCAGATGGGAGCTGGTGGGCTCTGTGTCTCACTGTCGGGCCGGGGCCGGAGTCGCCGTCTGTTCCTCTCACATCAGTCAGATTCGAGATGTCGGCCAGGGCTCCAGTAACGTCGCTGACTGTATGTAGCCACATCGTCATAGTTTGACACACTTCAACACTACACAGCCTAAATACACTCCGAACACCTGCATTCAGCCGTGATGTGGCTCTGGATCAGGAGTCTGCTGTTGTGTTTATTGAATCAACTCTTTTGTGTACTACATGTGAAGAGAAAGTTTATTATGTTTTTGCTCTAATTTTGTTAGTGGAAAGTGTTTTTTTCTATCTGTGAGATCACATGATCACTGTGTCTGATGTTTGTACTGATTTCTGCTGCCTGAACTGCTGAAAGTAATTTCTGTCTTAGACGATAAGAAATCTTCAGTAAACTAGACTATAGTGCTCAGAAATCAGAATTGATGTTCAGTCCTCTGAATATCCATGACATGAGTTCAGTAAATCGTTCTTGTGTTTGAAAGGCAGAATGACATCAGATACTTATTTATAAATGCACAAGCATAAAAATCACTATTTTGTGACTTCAGGACACAGAACGATCAAAAAGAGATTGTTCTGTAGCCGAGTGTTTGTTTGCGTGAGTACAATCACAGCCGTGATCAGGACAAAATGAGAGATTCATGAGCACTAGCAGAGTAATTTCTAACGTGATGAAATGAGTGATTCTTCTGTTGTGAGCCACGTCTCATGTATGACTTCAGTAAGACTGTCTTAATGGAACCCTGCATAGGATCTAGACTGGTTCTAGGTTTAGATTTGTGCAGGACAGTCTAGAGCGATGATGTGTGATCAAGGATTGTGCTTCTGTTCTGCTTTTCACTGCCAAACATGAGCTAAGAGAAGCTCAGAGATGCTTGTACAGTGGGGCAAATAAGTATTTGATACACTGCCGATTTTTCAAGTTTTCCCACTTACAAAGAATGGAGAGATCTGTAATTTTCATCGTAGTTACACCTCAACTGTGAGAGACAGAATCAAAAAAAAAATCCAGAAAATCACATTGTATGATTTTTAAATAATTAATTTCCATTTTATTGCATGAAATAAGTATTTGATCACCTACCAACCAGCAAGAATTCCGGCTCTCACAGACCTGTTAGTTTGTCTTTAAGAAGCCCTCCTATCCTCCACTCATTACCTGTATTAATTGCACCTGTTTGAACTCGTTACCTGTATAAAAGACACCTGTCCACACACCCAATCAATCAGACTCCAACCTCTCCACTATGGGCAAGACCAGAGAGCTGTCTAAGGACACCAGGGACAAAATTGTAGACCTGCACAAGGCTGGGATGGGCTACAGGACAATAGGCAAACAGCTTGGTGAGAAGGCAACAACTGTTGGCGCAATTATTAGAAAATGGAAGAAATTCAAGATGACTGTCAATCTCCCTCGGACTGGGGCTCCATGCAAGATCTCGCCTCGTGGAGTATCAATGATCCTGAGAAAGGTGAGGGATCAGCCTAGAACTACACGGGAGGACCTGGTCAATGACCTGAAGAGAGCTGGGACCACAGTCTCAACGGTTACCATTAGTAACACACTACACCGTCATGGATTAAAATCCTGCAGCGCGCGCAAGGTCCCCCTGCTCAAGCCAGCACATGTCCAGGCCCGTCTGAAGTTTGCCAAAGACCATCTGGATGATCCAGAGGAGGCATGGGAGAAGGTCATGTGGTCAGATGAGACCAAAATAGAAGTTTTTGGTATAAACTCCACTCGCCGTGTTTGGAGGAAGAAGAAGGATGAGTACAATCCCAAGAACACCATCCCAACCGTGAAGCATGGGGGTGGAAACATCATGCTTTGGGGGTGCTTTTCTGCAAAGGGGACAGGACGACTGCACCGTATTGAGGGGAGGATGGATGGGGCCATGTATCGCGAGATTTTGGGTAACAACCTCCTTCCCTCAGTAAGAGCATTGAAGATGGGTCGTAGCTGGGTCTTCCAGCATGACAATGACCCCAAACACACAGCCAGGGCAACTAAGGAGTGGCTCCGTAAGAAGCATTTCAAGGTCCTGGAGTGGCCTAGCCAGTCTCCAGACCTGAACCCAATAGAAAATCTATGGAGGGAGCTGAAACTCCGTGTTGCCCAGCGACAGCCCCAAAACCTGAAAGATCTGGAGAACACCTGTATGGAGGAGTGGGCCAAAATCCCTGCTGCAGTGTGTGCAAACCTGGTCAAGAACTACAGGAAACGTCTGACCTCTGTAATTGTAAACAAAGGTTTCTGTACCAAATATTAAGTTCTATTTTTCTATTGTATCAAATACTTATTTCATGCAATAAAATGGAAATTAATTATTTAAAAATCATACAATGTGATTTTCTGGATTTTTTTTTTTATTCTGTCTCTCACAGTTGAGGTGTACCTACGATGAAAATTACAGATCTCTCCATTCTTTGTAAGTGGGAAAACTTGAAAAATCGGCAGTGTATCAAATACTTATTTGCCCCACTGTATATGTTGCTGTTGTGTATTACCAATGTAAAGCTTTTCTGGCTTGATTTTATTGCATTTACTGTTTTAAAAAAAAAAAATGTTTACATTTTGAAACAGATCCATTATACATTGAGGGAATACAGATTTTTTTTAATAGAAAAAATGCTATTGCTACACTTTGGTGTGTTTTTGTTTTCCAGTGTGACTTGAGTCTTATTTTAAAATGACTTTGAATTCTGAATATAAAATATTTATTTTATGTAATGCATCTTTTTTCTTAGATTTGGAAAACAGTTCATATTGTTGCTTTTATTCAGTAATTATTGGTTGGACTCCAGTAACCTCAGAAACATCTGATTATATTTGAGATCTGCTGTTGGAATGTGTTTTACATTATACTGGTGTCACAGATGTTAACATGTTGCATTCAGTGATGTGAAACAACAATAAATATATTCATATAGCGATTTATTTAATATTTGTGCAACTTTATTCTGTCCACAGAAGGACAGAATGACTTTCAGTTGTAGCTGCATTTCTGTACCTGCTGAACAAACAAAGTTGATCTGTCTGAAGAATGACAGTTTTTAGCATATATTCCCATGTGTACATTTTAGTGTTTTGCTCAATATCTGTTTATTTATTCCTTCAGTTTTTCCTTTTGTGACCTTTTTTTAAACCTTTGTAACGATTGAATAAAACAACAAAGCAAAGTTTCCTTTTCTGTTTTTAAAACCCCGGCTTTGAAAGAAATGGGCTAGTAATACGTTTCATGATATTTCCATTTGTTTGAATGTGAATAGAATAATCTGAAGTGTATATATTACAACAATCTGCCCTGCAATAGTAAACCGATTATCTAACATCAACCCATGTGTGCAGTTTAATGGATGCATTGAGTAATTGGTATTTGCTGCATTTTTATTGTTTACGGTCAATTTGGTAGCTATAAAAAAGGTTAAAGTGCAACACAAAGGTAAAAGATTTTATTCAAACTATATTGTCCTAAAATATGTGCTGTCACAAGGGTTTTGAAGCAACCTCTTTGGACTTTGAAATTTGAATTTTATTAGAATGACAAAAGAAACAGAGTTGACAAAAAAATGTACAGAAAGACTTTATTCTACATCTGGATCCAGTTCTGTCATCAGCGTGAACATCTGTGCATTGGGTTCTGCACTTTACGTTAGGGTTAAATTAAATCTGCCTACATCAGGAAAAAACTATTAAACTGTTTTACTGTTTAATACTGTAAAGCTGCTTTGACACGATCAGTATTGTATAAAGCGCTATACAAATAAAAGAAGACAGTCTGTGTCTAAAGGGTTCTGGTTCCTTTCATGTGCTTTGAAATAAATCTTTTATATCAAAGAAATGATCTGATATTTCAACCATGTTCATATTTGCTCAGTTCTGTGATGCTCTCGTACCAGAGGCCTTCCGTTTACTGACCAGAGCAATCAAGAAATCAAATCAGAGATTTTATGATGGAGGAAAATCTCGCATCTCTGGACACTTTTGACCTGATACTGAGAACATTTGAAATGCATATGATTGTGATATGTGCAGAATTAAATGTTTTTGGTAAAAGTGTTTTATTTAAAAACATGTCAGTCAAGCTCTTGTTAAAGGAAAAAACATTTTTTTTATGTTTAAAGTCACTCTTAACTGAGTGTGCCCAGTACATTTATTAAACTAATTAATGTTTAAAGAAAGACAGAAAGACATGTTTCACAGCAAAGCACTTAGAATCACTCGCATGCAAATGTACTATTTTGTGACCATATTCTTCAGAACATGTCACATGTTTTTGTCTCTCCATGCAGAAGGAATTTGATGTAAATTGAATATGTTGGACTTTAAGGTGTGTCACAGCATCAGATGATCATGTATGTTTTACTGTTTAATCTTTGGACTCTGATGAGGGTAAAAGAGCCTTCGGTGTGTGATGATGAGCAGATCTCCAGAGGACAGGCGTGTGAATGACAGAAGAATAAACCCATGTAATGCTGTTTCAGACTAAAAACAATACATGCATTTATAATGTTTGTGTTAGCCTTCACCCTCATTGGCCTCATTCATTCTGGTAAGTTCACTCATTTTCATAGTAAAATGAATAGAATAACACATTTAATAGAAGAACCACTTTGTAGAAATGGCAAAAGCTTCATTCTTTTTTAATCATGAATGTTTCTTCCTGGCAGTTTCATCCAGGATCAGTTGTGTAATTCAGTACAGTTTAGATCAGTGCAAGTTTCCAGGAGTCCGTCAGAATCATAGAGATTTACACTAATAAATCATTGCTGAAATTGTTTAACAATATTACTAAACTCTATAACAAAACAAAGAAGTATTTTTTATTTGATATATAAAACATGTATTTCTGTATATATTATGACTCGGTGTGTGGCACTCTCTGTGAATAGGATTCAAAATATGGTCTGAAACTTGTATTTTTTTTCCCCAGTTTAAAATACAAGATAAATGGAAAGATGTATTTAACCTTCTGACAATGTTGATCAAACTAAATATATTATGAGATGTTTGGCCATTGTCATAAACGCAAAGATGTGTAAATACTTTTTTAAATTCCATGTGACATCTAGCATAAAATTGTAAATCATTTAACAAAATGAAGCAGGCGTTATAGGCGTGAACTAATGCTGGCAGTTTTAAAAAGCAGTGGGAAACAAACGTGTGCCATATTTGTGCTCCGTGTCTTTACTACAGTCATTTGACTTTGTAGACTTTACAATCGAGGGAAATGGATAGAATGGTGATTCTTCTACAGGATTTGATTCGAACCATAATTGTTTATGACACCGTTTCCAGTAAAACATTAGCAGTGCATATGACAAGCTTTACATCTCAGTCACGAGGCTTTTTTATGATGGAGAATTAAACAATTGTCTTTTGCAAGCAGAAATTTTCTCTCTGATTTTAGCAGAATAGAATAAAACACAATTTGTCTTAGAAAAACTGTTTAATGAATTTATTACCCAAGTTCTGTCTGTACATGCAATGACCCTGTAGAAAGGCTTGTGAATGGTAATGCTGGACACATAGTTTCTCTTATTGTTCTCTTTTTCATTTTTGTCCTCGTGTGGTTTGTGATTACTATGAGAACAATAAGCACACTGTTTTCTCCAAGGCTTCAGTCAGTGTGAGGAGGGCTGGCGGTCGTATGACGAGAGATGCTACTTCTTCTCCTCTGATATGAAGCAGGACATTCACGAGCGGGTGAGACGCACACCACCACAGCAACGATCAGAAATAGATCACATCTAACATCTAACATCTCTTCTGTCTGTGTTCTGTTCAGACGTGGGTCCGGACACAGATCAGCTCCTCCATCTTCTGGATCGGACTGAATGATGTGGCGTCCGAGGGGAACTGGGAATGGAGTGATGGGACTGTTTTCTATCCCTACCTGTCGTGAGTCAGAAGTTCACTCTTAGTTAGAGCTCCTTTACAGCTGATTTCTGAATGTGTGCAGCTCTACATCAAGCAGATAAAAAGATACTGCTGTTGAGAGTCTTTAGAGCTCTTGCAGGAACGCGTGGTTTCTATTTTGTAAGTCGTTTTGAGAAATTATCCTTTTGGGAAAGATACAGTTCTCCATGCTGATCACAAAATGATCCTTCAAATATCTCTATAACTGAATAATAATAATAATAATAATAATAATGGTTTATTTATATAACGCATTTCAAGAACCCAAGGACGCATGGCATAAAGTTTATAGACAACATGAACAACAGATAAACAGTCACATAATCAAGCAAACAGAGCAGACAGAGATCATAATCCAAGATAAGTAACGAAAGCAAGCGTAGAACTGAAAATTGAGGCAGTCTGCTACAATTATTTCACAAAACATATTGTAAATAAGTGAGTTTTAAGATCAGTATTAAAGGTCTGGAGTGAAGAGACAGCAGGGAGGCAGAACGTTTTTGAGCAGGTGTGTAATATTGGATCTAGCTGACAGGTTATAGTTATAGAGTTAACTATAGAGTTATAGTTAATAATCAGCTGTTTAACCACAGATGTACTGGTGAGTGTGAGGTTAGAGAGTGCATAGAGTATCTGAGAGGCAGAGCGTTCTGGAGGAGCAAAGGAAGAAAAAGATTGATAAATATTGTCAATTTTGTGTATAAAAAAATGTCAAAATTTTCACAGAGGTCGTTAGGAAAGGGAGATGGTGGTTTGACAAGTTTGTTTATCTCAGGGAATAGGGTCCCGGGTTTACACTTTGCTTTGTTAATGTTAGTGGACAGGTAAGTAGAGCGTGCAGTGTTAAGTGCTTTTTTATATTGTAACATAAACTCTGAGTAAAAGGTAGCATGAATGAGAAGACCAGTATACAGTCGCTCAAGACGCCTAACCTTAGCTTTCATACTTTCATTAATCTGAGCTCCGGAGTGAACCAAGGGCAAGAGTGAGCTAAGGGGACAGTTCTGGTCTTTAACGGGGCCAGAGCCTCCAAGACATTAGATGCAGCTTCATTATATAATGAGAGAATCTCACCGGGACGAGAGATTAACAGAGAGAGACAAAGAGGAGGCAGCAATAGCATTAGAGAAATTTGCAGTGCTTATGTTTTTCATGTTTCGCTAGGATATTGTAGATTTAATTTTAGATTTTGCAAGGGGGAGAGGAAAACTAAAGTCAATGAGTTTATGGTCAGATATGCCATCTTCGAGACCCTTGACACAAACATTGTCAATGCCAACAGAGCAAATTAAGTCAAGGGTATGAGAATGAGAGTGTGTAGGAAAATTAATATGCTGAGATAAATCAAAATAATCTAGTGTAGTCATAAAGTATAAAGTTCTGTGTGAGGAGCACACTCTGATCCTGTGAATTGCAGGTATTGGAAGGAGGGTCAGCCGGACAACTGGGCAGATAATGAGGATTGTGGACAGGTTCTGGGAGCTAATGAAGGCAGATGGAACGATGAAACCTGCTCAGCCAGACGGCAGTACATCTGTAAACGATCAAACCGTACGTATAATCTACTTATTATTGACTCCATATATCACCCGTGTGTGTGTGTGTGTGTGTGTGTGTGTGTGTGTGTGTGTGTGTGTGTGTGTGTGTGTGTGTGAGACATTGTGTGTGTGTGTGTGTGTGTGTGTGTGTGTGACATATTGTCCTCTGTCTCTCCAGCGAACCCAGCTCCGGTCTGTGACTCTGTGAACGGCTGGCAGGCCTTCGGCTCTAACTGCTACAAGCGAAGGGCAGGCGTCCGGAAGAGCTGGGTGGCGGCTCGCAGCGACTGTGTCCGAGACGGAGGAGACCTGGTGTCAATCACATCTTCTGAAGAGGAGCAGTATGTCACAAGCCGTCTGGACGCGTCCGCCTTTGACCTCTGGATTGGCTTTTCCACAATGGTGAGAATCATCGCTGTTTGTGTAAAATCAACCCTGGACTACTTGATTTAATACACAACATGCACCTCAATGAAATCTGTTGAATCATTTCTTAAACAACAATGACAGTACAGTGCATGACCAATTATTGTTCATTTAATTTTTACAAATCTAAATAGACTACCACATTTTGTCACATGTTAAATAATCACAGCTCAAACAGTTGCGTTGCTGTTATATTTCTATTGCATGTTGTCTGTATTCACTTCCCTTATTTTCACAGAAATGCACAACTTTATCCTGTCAAATACAACCAAATGCCACGAGTTTCTCCTGGTCTGATGCGAGTACGTCCACATACACAAACTGGCCGGCAGGACAGCCTGATCTCACGTAAGACAACTGCTAAACTAGTTATAGTACCTGGTTAGTTTTCTTACTCTGCTCTTCTCAAAACTGTGACTCAAAGAAAGTGTTTTTCACTAAAATAAAATGAAGCATTTAAGTGTTGACCTGCGTGATAATAACTCAAGCTCTCACTGTTGAACCCAGTGACAAAGCCAACGGTTTGTGTACTGCTATGATCAAAGAATCAGGAGAGGATTATGGGAAATGGAGAACACACGTCTGCCGTTATGAGCGACCTTACATGTGCAAGAAAGCTTTGAATAGTAAGATCCAAACATTATCGCTCTGTAATTCATTTTGTATTTGTGCACTGATGCAATATTTTGCGCATGATTCTGTTGTCAATGTTATATATGCATTTAATCATTATAATTGTGCGTTTCAGTTGTTTTCGGTTCAGTGATATGCTCTTCTGTTTCTGTCGCTCCAGCTGTTTGTCCTTCTGGATGGTTGAGTTTCTCAGGAGACTGTTATTGGGTGGTCAGTAACCAGAATCTGCTGACCAGCTGGTATCTGGCTCAGACCAAGTGCTTTGACATGGGTGCAAACCTAGTGACCATCAAAACGTGAGAATGAGCACTGAAGCTTAGGGAGATTTGTTTGGATTGTAACGGGTCACATTCATACTCATATTCCATGTTTGTTTTCATCTCTAGTGAAGAGGAGCAGTTCTTCATTAACGCACAGTTGCCTGATTTTCACCAGGTAGATATACCTGATCTGTGGATTGGCATTTCAGGTGAGCGATGCATACAATACAACATTTTACCCTTGTAAAATTGACCATGATCTTCATCAAAATTAAGTTCTTCGAATGCTCCTATTGGAGAAAAAAGTTTTAAAAGTGAACTTCAGTTCAGTGACTTAAACAGCGGGTTACAGAGTGTGTATTTTAGCCAAACGTCTGCCCCTAAAAGGCAATCAATTTCAATTCACATTTATTTGTATAGCACTTTTCACAATTCACATTGTTTCTACATTACAGTTAAGAGTGATCTGTTATCAGAGGTGCCTGTCAAAGTAATGTTCAGTGCTAAAATTATAAAATCATGCAGTTAGTTAATGTCACGTGTTCAGTCCTAAGTCCTCGCAGGGACTGGCGTCATCTCAGATCTTCGTAAGAGGCTAGATCCGATCTGGAGCTGGCATAATCTCTAGTTAGAAACAGCAAAGCAGATGGAGGATGAATAGTGTAGCTGCTGTTGAATCTCTTGAGCCTTGCTGAGTTTGTTTTTTTGTTGTACTTTAGGTTTCTACACAACATACGCATGTCAAGACTCCAGCTTGGTCCTTCACTGCCCCCAGAACAGCATCATCAACATCCAGTCGGCTTTTTACGGGCGCCGCAGTGACAAGATCTGTCCGTATGGAGACGGAGCCTCTGGTAAATCACAGCGTTGAGAGTGTAAATGAGAGCGTTTGAAGTGTTCATGCAGGATCTCTGATGGACTGAACGAACCTTGCAGGTGTGTGCACTGTTGAGGGCACGCTGGCTTTGGCCAGGAAGAACTGTGATAACAGAGAGTTCTGTTTCCTGTTCGCTCGCACTGACTCTGATCCCTGCCCCACCGTCTCCAAATACCTGGAGGTGGTCTTCAGCTGCGAGCAGAACGGTGAGGGACACTTTTACTGAGAACATGAATATGAATGAAATTATGAAATACTTGAGAGGAGGAAGAACTTCTTATACAAAACCACACACAATAGGGTCAGTAAATGTTACCGTATTCAGTATGTTACACATTCCCTGATGAGTGTGTGTGTTGTTTCCAGTGTGTGTGAGAGGGCTGGGTGTGGAGGACGGAAACATCACTAATTCAATGCTCTCGGCATCATCGTCTCTCAGTGGAAATGGACCAGATAAAGCTCGACTGAAAGGAAACTCGTGCTGGATGCCCTCCACCTCTGGTCTGTCTCCTTAATATTTGAATGAACCACAAAATCACCCATAATATTGCTTCAGGTATTTGAAGAATACCAAAAAACTGCGTTTCAGCGAACTCCTGGATTCAGGTGAATGTGGGTCAGCTGAAGAAGATCACAGGGGTCGTCATTCAGGGCTGCCCATCTTCAGATCACTGGGTCACTAAGTTTAAGATCCAGACCAGCACAGACGGCCTGTCCTGGAAAGACTACAGCAGCGACGGAGGGATACACACACATGCACATACTCTCACACACACACACTTACTCTCTCTCTCACACACACACACACA
>NW_015542633.1:18337-23051 GCF_001515605.1 Sinocyclocheilus anshuiensis
GACTCCAGCTTGGTCCTTCACTGCCCCCAGAACAGCATCATCAACATCCAGTCGGCTTTTTACGGGCGCCGCAGTGACAAGATCTGTCCGTATGGAGACGGAGCCTCTGGTAAATCACAGCGTTGAGAGTGTAAATGAGAGCGTTTGAAGTGTTCATGCAGGATCTCTGATGGACTGAACGAACCTTGCAGGTGTGTGCACTGTTGAGGGCACGCTGGCTTTGGCCAGGAAGAACTGTGATAACAGAGAGTTCTGTTTCCTGTTCGCTCGCACTGACTCTGATCCCTGCCCCACCGTCTCCAAATACCTGGAGGTGGTCTTCAGCTGCGAGCAGAACGGTGAGGGACACTTTTACTGAGAACATGAATATGAATGAAATGAATGATGAAAGGCTCTGGGGGAAAAAGGCTTGTATGACAAGATGTGTTTGGAAAATCATAGCAGTGCTCGAGATTAAGCTCTGGCTAAAGAGAGGAGGAATAACTTCTTATACAAAACCACACACAATAGGGTCAGTAAATGTTACCGTATTCAGTATGTTACACATTCCCTGATGAGTGTGTGTGTTGTTTCCAGTGTGTGTGAGAGGGCTGGGTGTGGAGGACGGAAACATCACTAATTCAATGCTCTCGGCATCATCGTCTCTCAGTGGAAATGGACCAGATAAAGCTCGACTGAAAGGAAACTCGTGCTGGATGCCCTCCACCTCTGGTCTGTCTCCTTAATATTTGAATGAACCACAAAATCACCCATAATATTGCTTCAGGTATTTGAAGAATACCAAAAAACTGCGTTTCAGCGAACTCCTGGATTCAGGTGAATGTGGGTCAGCTGAAGAAGATCACAGGGGTCGTCATTCAGGGCTGCCCATCTTCAGATCACTGGGTCACTAAGTTTAAGATCCATACCAGCACAGACGGCCTGTCCTGGAAAGACTACAGCAGCGACGGAGGGGTACACACACACACACACACACTACTCATAGATGTTTGGAGTTGATTTAATGAAAGAAAACCTCTCAAGAGCTTGTGAGGAGCCTCTGTCTATGAGAGGATCAGATATGAGCTCGGGAGGTTCTGATGGTGGTTCTGTCACAGGAGTATCCAGGTTCTGTGGACAGGACGAGTCCAGAGACGCGTTTGTTGGGGACGCCGATCTCAGCGCAGTATGTTCGTGTTCTGCCGCTGGAGTGGAACGGTCAAGCAGGGCTGCGACTGGACATTTTGGGCTGCTTACCGGACTGTGAGCTCAACCAAAGCTTGATTCAGAAGATTAATCATCTTTAAAACTGAAATAGAACTATAATTTATCCCAGTCTGTTCTCAGTGTAAATTAAGCCAATCTGTTTCCTCTTTTTTTGGCTGTTTTTCAGACGCTGTGACTTGCAGTGCAAAACCCAACCTGGACCACTCCGTAGACAGAATGACGTAATTATCGAGTCTTGAATATCTGAAACCCTGGTTAACTCTTAATGTACTGTCAGTGGCAGTGGTTCGTCATCCAGCGCTGAACACCTTGAATGTCTCCATTATTTAACACATTGATTCAAATAATCAAAGCGATAAATCTGGACATACAGAAGGTGCTGTGGATTAACAACCACTCGTCTAAATGTTCTGACTGGAAATCCTGCAGTTGTGCCATATGTAGGTTTCTGACGAGCATTTTTGAAGCCCAAAGTGGGCGGAGCTGGCCATCACCATCTTGTCACCTGTCTGCCTGTCACTCAAGTGGCGACGCCCTTAATTATGCCGAACTTTAAGTCTTAATATAATTTAAACGGATGAGTTGTAACGTCATCCAGCGCTGAACACCTTGAATGTCTCCATTATTTAACACATTGATTCAAATAATCAAAGCGATAAATCTGGACATACAGAAGGTGCTGTGGATTAACAACCACTCGTCTAAATGTTCTGACTGGAAATCCTGCAGTTGTGCCATATATATGTTACCCATGTTATGGAAACGATTTTTTTGGATTTACGTCGCATTTAAAAGCATTTTGCTTTGGGTTCCTGTTTGTTTCAGGGTTCACTGTCCTGCTGGCTGTGCCAGGGAGCCGTATTCTGTGTACGGGACAGACATGTATCGCGGGGTACGAGTATAATCGATTATAACCCGACCGCTTCAAACTAGTATGAGCGTCAACCATGCATTTTTTCCTCATGATTCATGACTGTCATTTGTTTCAGGACTCTAATATCTGTGCCGCTGCGATTCACGCTGGAGTGGTTCTCAATGACATTGGAGGAGACTGCACTCTTCTCAAAGCTGAGGGTCAAAACTTTTACAGCGGATCCACCAGAAACGGCATCGTATCCAGACAGTAAGCCTCCAGTCTTCTCTGAGATACCTGCTTGTTAAAGAGTCGGCTTTAGAGTGAAATACGCTGTGATGTGTCGCAGGTTTGATGGGCTCTACTCTGTGTCATTCCACTTTACTGATGGAGGTGAGACACAATTTTCTTACTCGTCACAGCATCATTACTTCATTGCAAAAGCTGCTTGGTCTGAATGACGTGTCTCTTCAGAGCTCAGGTGTTCTGGTCCAGACTGGTATGAGTTTGGAGAGTTGTGTGTGTGTGTATGTGTGTGTAAAGACTCCACACACATGACGGTTATACGTGCTCTTCTCACAACATTTCCTCTTTGTCCCGTCAAACAGCCACCAGTGACGTGTGGATCGGTCTGAATGATCTGGGCTTCTCGGGTTTGTTCTCGTGGTCGGATCATCATGAGGTCACGTTCACATACTGGGCTCCTGGGTAACCCAACAACCACCTGGGCTTCAGTGAGGACTGTGTGGAGATGTACCACGAGGTACTGCATTTACTGACAGACGCAAAACTAAACGCAGGAGCATGAATGTCATCTCAATGCTTTGTGTCTCAGACGGCCCGATGGAACGACGTCACCTGCTCGGAGTTAAACACCTACGTCTGTAAGATGCCCAAGGGTCACTATCCTCTGCCCTCCGTCCAGCCCACCATCTACGGCTGTCCTCAGGTCAGTCATGCTCTTTCATGGAGGGCCATCAGTGACCCTGACCCCCTCACGCTAACCGTGTGTGTGTGTGTGTGTGTGTGTGTGTGCACGAATCATGAATGAAATCACAGTTATATCCTTTTCATCCGCTTCCTTTCCCATGTGCTCATGTCACATGGCTTTGATCGTATTTGTGCGGCCTTGAGATGAAATAAGAGGGAAGGTTTTAACCATAGACTGTATAAAAACATGGACGTAGTGTCTGTGACGAAGCCAAAGCATTCTGTGAGAGTCAAAGCAGCACTCTGCTGCATATCTTGGACCTGTGAGTGTCTAACCCTCTTGTGTTCCTGTTAACAGTCATAAACTGCTTCTGTGCTGGTGTTGCTCCAGTCACTCAGCTGCTTTCGCCGTCTGCAGGTACGAACAGGCTCACTTCACAGCTCTGATGAGTCGGTACTCCGGCGACTGGTGGATCGGGCTGCGGGCGAGAGGAGGGATGGCGGGTGTCGACTATTACTGGGACAACGACGCTTTAATAACCTACACCAACTGGGGCCGCAACGAGCCAAGTAATTCAACAGTTCACACTGCAGATCCTTCTGTCCTAGACGTTACACCGGAGCGCGGTTTAGAACTGCTGGACAAATGACATCATCATTCATGAACCAATCAGATTTCACTGTATTTCTAGATAACCTTGCTGGATCCTGTGTCACGATGTCGACCAGCCCGCTGGCAGGATTCTGGAATAACAAACAGTGTGAAGAATCATTCCCATTTGTGTGTGAAGCTCCTCGTAACGGCATCTCTCCACCGACTCGAGCTCCGACGCTGCCTCCGGTGACCGGGTGCGAGAGCGACTGGGGCGGAGAGCCTCACTTCAGAAACTGCTACAGGGTGATCTAAGCCGTGCCTTCCACTGACTATGCCTATCAGGGGCATATAATGTAATAGAAATTATAAATGTATCTACCAAAGAGTTACAAATAAAACAAAATTACGGCTTATCTCCCCCCATTCACTACATGGTTTCGTCCCGTCCTACGTAGCCTAGAGTCACTGAGTGAGATCAGATGGTAAACTGTCTTCAAGTTCGAGGGGGGGCAAACCGAGCCGGATGATTTGGTCAGTCGCACTTTTAAACACATTTTAGTTTTGCTATAGAAAATCTACAAATTCATACTCTGATTACATAGAGCAGCAGCAGGAGGCGCGTGAGGCAACCGAATTACGGCTGTGCTTCTATTTCGCCACACTAAACTTAGCAATAAACACATTGAAAATAATACACAATAAACATGTCTGTCAAAACGATCTTAAAGGAGGCTTTTATTAAGCAAATCAAGGAGTGAATTACTCATCCACTGTTTTAAAAAAATACTTAAGCTGGGTTTCCACAGGCAGAGTCACAATTATCTACAGTGTATGAAGCTAAAGGTTTTTGGGTTAAGGTTCATAATGTAGAACATTTTTAACATTGTATGCTGTATGTGCATAGGTAGCTAGCAAACAAGGAATACAGCTGTTAAGCTAATGGAAATGCTGCTATGGGGTCTCCTATTTATTATTTTAGGATTTTTTCGTTTGCCCCAGTGAAGCATTTCTACTAATATAACTGATTAAGTATTGAAACTCATTCCATATCAGGAGAATAGTGTGGTACAGAAAGTCTATGTCCATAGAAAAGGTTCTGAATGAATTATGTTACTGATACCTAATGGTCA
>NW_015542633.1:23465-28398 GCF_001515605.1 Sinocyclocheilus anshuiensis
ATGTTTAAGCATATAATGATATTCTAGGGAATTGTGTGCTTCTAATTTTATACCAATAGTTTGGACAGGACCCTTTTCTATTCTAACACAACAATGTCTCTGTGTATAAGGCAAGTCCTAATCCCAGCTGAACACCTCTGCTGTGACTTTAAATGCAGACCTTGAGCTAAAAACTCGTCACCAAACACTAATGACTTATGCGTACAATAATTTTAGACACTTCCAAACCTGGAAATCAAATTTTTAAATAAATGAATTATGTTTCCATCCTTGTTGCCACAGTTTTGGAAGTGTCTTTTTCTGTTCTAAAGAAGGGGTTTCCCAATACTTTTGTCCATATGTATGTACAAGTTACAGGTGTTTGGTGATGAGTTTTTAGCTCAAGGTCTGCATTTAAAGTCACAGCAGAGGTGTTCAGCTGGGATTAGGACGTGGCTTTCTGCAGACCAGCCCAGTTCTTCCACACTGACTCAATCAATCTTTGTTTTTTAACCTTGCCTTATACACAGAGGCATTGTTGTGTTAGAATAGAAAAGGGTCCTGTTCAAACTATTGGTATAAAATTAGAAGCACACAATTCCCTAGAATATCATTATATGCTTAAACATTACGATATGTACTCGTGGAAATTACTAAAGTAGTCAAACCTGTTCATTAGAAGGGGAGTGGGGGGCGGGGTCCCAATACTTTGGGCAATATAGTGTATGTTTGGTGCGGTAGGGGGCCCGACCTCATATTCTTTCGTAGGGCCCAAAATTGCTAGCGGCGCCCCTGACGCTTACATGCACACCACAAAGTTCGTTATTGTTAGGAAGTGGCATTCACATGTACATGCATCTGCACATACATGCGCTGCCATCAGTAAGCAGCTTTAGTTTAGTTTTTCACATACACATGCTTCAAAAAGCTGAAGGATGCTGCTTATACCTCCATTGTCTATCATAGAAAAACTCTTGAATAACAGAGGCAATTCATCTGAATTGAACAAAAGAAAATACTTTCTATATCAGCAAAGAAGAACAACCTTCCAGTGAAAAATGGGAAGAATCATGTCTTCTAGCTCAAACCTACACCACAAATACTAGGTGTAATTGTAACAACACGAATGGCTGACATTAGCCCTGTCAAAATACAGTTTAAACCCCAATATTGCTCTTCTGTAAATAACTGTATACAATGAAAAGACAAAATTGGTACAGTTTTTCATTGTTAAGTGGGAGTGTGGGGAGTAAGGGAACCAGTAAGGGAAGTTGTAACATTACCAGTAAATGACCGGTATGATGCTATGTGTGTGTAAACACAGAATGAAGATTACCGGTATATTCACGTACGAGTTCAGAACGTGCTGACGCGCAGACTACTAACCGATTATGAAATCGGGTTGCAGCACACACATAAGGAGAAACTTTGCAGATTTTGTTCCCTGAAATCTTAAACATGCACACACTACAAGATTTGAAAATCTTGGTGCATCAGACTACAACATTTTATTAAGATTATCATGCCAGAGGGAGCGCCTCACATGATCTGACGTTCCATTCCATTCACATGTATGTGATGTTTCAAAGTGCTGCTGCCTGCAAAAGCCCAGGATAAGCTATTTTCATGAGTGCATGTAAGCATGGTGATTACTGAAATACATGTTCTGTGTTTTTAATTGTCTTCTTGTTGCTGTATTTGTGCTTTTCACAGCTGTTCACAGTGGACTTTGCCCAGAAGAAGAGCTGGCAGGCGGCTAGAGAAGACTGTCTCGCCCGCGGCGCAGACCTGGTCAGCATCCACAGTCCAGAGGAGGAAATTTTCCTGTCCAGCTACTCAAAGGGAAAGTCCAAGTGGATCGGACTGAGCGTCAACCCGGTGGAGGGAGGTTCGTCTGCTCGCTGGTGTTTCACTGACCATGAGAATCGCTTGTAGTTGGATCGAGCGGTTTCTAACCTCTCTTCTCTAAGGTTACCACTGGAGCGACGGGACGCCGGTCAGTCACACAAACTGGGGCCACGGTGAACCCAATAATCACAATGGCCGAGAAAACTGTGTGGAGATGGTGACCACTGAAAACGGGACGTCCTGGTGGAACGACCTGAACTGTGATGCCCACCAGGACTGGATCTGCATGATTGCTAAAGGAAAGAAACCCATTATACCGCCGGAGCCTCCGTCGCCTGTACCAGGTAACAATGGAATCAATTATTACCAGTGAAATTCTTTTTCAAAATCTGGAGCAAATAGCAAAACAACACGCAGAAAACAATTTGTGCATGTGGGGTCAGAATAAATTTATTTATTGGAGGTGTTTGTTTATTAATGTTTTTTTGTTCAGCTCCTGAGTGCGGATCGAACCCTGGCTGGAGGAAGAACAATGGCATCTGTTATTACTATAATGACACAGATATAGTGGACTTTCACATGGCCCTTGTGAGGTGTTACGAAGAGAAAGCTCAGCTGGTGTCCATCGCTGATGAAGCTGAGCAGTCTTTCGTGGTCAGCCTGGTATGAAAGCTCTTGAATTCTTCACAAATGACATGAATCCTCGGAAGGCTGTGTGTGATCTGTGAAAGCACTGGTCTGATTATGTGTTGTTTTCAGGTGGGCCCCGGTCAGGCGGCTGCGGCCTGGATAGGAATGAGAATGTTTGGGGTTGCAGGAGGAGAGTATTTGTAAGCCTTAAAACATTTGAATATTAGTATTGTTTGTTTCCACATTTATGTCTTTAACATGTTCTCTGGCATGACAGTCAGTCCTATAGAGCTGTTTCTGTGTTCAGGTGGGTCGATCTGTCTCCGGTGACGTATGTGCACTGGGGTCCCGGAGAACCCAACGATGCAAACGGAGAAGAACAGTGTGTCCAGATGAACAGACATCCAGGTGCACTGATAATTGTTTTACACTAGATCCGGATCCTTCATATTAATGTGCATGTTACTGTACTTCATATTGACATACCTTATAAATACTGAAACTTAAAACTTAAATTCTTTTTTTTTTGTTTTTTTTAACCACTGTGCTTTACACTATCATCCCTAACTATCAAACCCTAACAATACACATCTCCATCATCATATTCTTGTTATAAAATAACACTGCCATTTATGTTTCTTTTAATGGATGCTTTTCAAAACATTACAATATATCAATATATAACACATAATAAATAAGAATTATAAACTCATTCAGAAACCAGTACAACAAAAAGTGAACAAGAAAAAAATTCACAATCCAAATGCAGTGTATCAGTCACTGTGACTAGTTTAAAAAAAAGTACACAAGTCAGATAGATAGTCCATTTAATGTGCAGAACAGACTTCACATTCTGTGTTATTTGTACATTTATTAACAGTAGCTGTATTTATTTATTTATACTAACGTGATGCTTTTAGGATTCAGAGATCAAAGTGGTTTAAATGTGAATGTATTGTTTTCGATAGGTTCATGGAATGATGCAAACTGTGGACGTGCCAGTGCTGGTTACGTGTGTAAAAAATATCCAGGAAACGACCACACGCCGCCTCCTCCAACGGCAACATGGGAGGGAAACTGCCCCGAGGGTACGGCTGACATGAAACAACATGCATGAATCCAGACATAAAGCTTGCATGAATCCAGACATAAAGCTTGCATGAATCCAGACATAAAGCGACACGCGTGAATCCAGACATAAAGCGACACGCGTGAATCCAGACAAAGCGACACGCCTGAATCCAGACATAAAGCGACACGCCTGAATCCAGACATAAAGCGACACGCGTGAATCCAGACATAAAGCGACACGCGTAAATCCAGACATAAAGCGACACGCGTGAATCCAGACATAAAGCAACACGCGTGAATCCAGACATAAAGCGACACGCGTGAATCCAGACATAAAGCGACATGCGTGAATCCAGACATAAAGCGACACGCGTGAATCCAGACATAAAGCGACACGCGTGAATCCAGACATAAAGCGACATGCATGAATCAGTCAGTGATCGGTCAGGCTTAGCAATCTGGCAAAGGTTCAGTGATTTTATTTTTCCTAAAGTAACATTGCAAATTTGATTGTTCCAGGTTGGATGAAATTCCGCAACAAATGCTACATATTTAAAGGAAACCACTATCATCAGTCTGAGATCAAGGCGAACTGGACTTATGCACGAGATTGGTGCAGAGAGCAGAAAGGAGATCTGGCCATCATCGATGATCAGAATGAAAACGGTACTTCATAAGAGCAGTCCCCTCCTTTGTTAATAGAGGATTAATAGAGTTGTCAATCAAGTTGAAGTACAGTGTTTGCAAGTGAGCCCCATGTTGAAATTTCTCTTTTTATTATGATGGCTTGGTAAACATATGGTTGTTATATCTTGTCTTTAAGGGGTCATAGGATGCTACATGCACTTTTACAAGTTGTTTGAACTGAAATGTGTGTTGGTAGTGTGTGTACACAACCACCCTATAATGATAAAAATTCACCCGGTGTTTTTTTTTTAAATCTCGTTAAATGTTTTCCCCTTTCTCAAATCGAGCCGATCTCAGATGCCTGAGGTCACACAGACAGGCCCCTGCCACGATAGTTTGATTGACAGTAGCGTTTCAGCACAGACTGGACTGGTGTCTTACCTTAGACCCGCCTGAGTGAGCTGTCATCAGTCCGCCATTGTTTCGCTGCTGGAGCAGATGTAGACAAGAATGACTCCTAAGCGATTTGAGGTGTTCTGTTGTTGGATGTAATAATGAACATAGCAGTCGTCATTTACTCACGACATCTGAGCCACTGAAGACGCAGTGGATTTCATTTGTTTCTGAAGGGAATGCTCCCCCGATCTACATAAATGTGTCTATGTTCGCGCGAATCATTCATGATCCAACCTCATCTACAGAAGAAGCGAGTATAATGTTTTGTAATGAATCTTTGCAAATCGCCTTTCCTAATAATGTGCTAATTAGCAAGTTTCAC
>NW_015542633.1:28520-29047 GCF_001515605.1 Sinocyclocheilus anshuiensis
TTTCATTAAGACCCTAAAGTATCATATCAACTTGTGGAAAATTGGCATCATATGACCCCTTTAAACTTTTTTCTTTCTTTGAACTAACTTTCTTTTGAACTCCATTCAAACTTTATGTAAGATCATTTCACTTTTAGGCGTGCTTTCTGTTTGTTTGTTTTTTTTTTTTTTACATCCATTTAATGATCTATATCCAGCAACAGTGACACGTCAGATCCGAAGTCTAACCCATAACCCTTCAGCAACTTGCAAACGCTCTCCTTCAGGAAACACTAGTTCATGTTGTCCCAATGTGTGAGATTTTGACCCTCTCTCCAGATTTTGTGGCTAGTTATCTCAGGGATCTGGTTGTCCCCGTTTGGATCGGTTTATCTGATAGGCTGCATGAAGGGAAGTTTGCGTGGAGTGATGGAGTCAGTCCGGTCTTATACACAAACTGGGCCGATAAAGAGCCAAACAACGCTGATGACCAGGTGAGAAATTACTGTTATGTTGTACTTACATATATATATATATATATACATATA
>NW_015542633.1:29117-42198 GCF_001515605.1 Sinocyclocheilus anshuiensis
ATTTTTTAAACATATAGCTAGCTGATGGTACCTGCAGAGGAGCTGATGCTGATCTCTGATGTCTTTCTCTCAGGAACACTGCGCTTCGATCTCCCATAATCACCTGGTCACGGGCCGCTGGAACGATGAGAACTGTGACCACGAGCGAGGATGGGTGTGCTCTATGAAGAAATGTACTGACATCTTCACTTGTGTCTTCATTCTAAATGTAGCTATATAAACACTCTAGAAACAGGGCTGGGAATCACATGATAAGAGTTTACGTTACCAGTTACCAGAATTGTTTGACCTTTCAAAAGATGACCCTTAACTCTGAGATAGCTTGAAGTTTAACCCAACTCTAACCCGTTTTCCGCAGCGAGCAGCATTCCGGTCCCGCCGCCCACCAGCACCCCGTGTCCATCCGGATACATCACTTGGTACAGCAGCTGCTATAAGCTGGTTTCAGAGCCCAAAAGCTGGGAGGAGGCTCAGCAGACCTGTGTGAAGGAGGGAGGGAACCTGGCCAGTGTGGACATGAGCTATGACCAGGCCTTCATATCTGGAGCTGTGCAGCAGGGCGAGACGGACGCCTGGATCGGACTCCGCCGACTGGTACTTCCTCACAGTTTAATGAGCATAACTAATGTGAAAGGAGACATATTATGCCCCTTTTTACAATATGTAATATAAGTCTCTGGTGTCCCCAGAATGTGTTTGTGAAGTTTCTGCTCAAAATACCCCACATATCCTTTATTACATCATTTTGAAAATGCCTATTTTGAGTGGAAGCAGAAACACACAGTTTTTCGGGCCTGTCTCTTTAAATGCAAATGAGCTGCTGCTCCCCGCCCCCTTTTCCAGAATAGAGCTGCATCATTACAACTCGGACCTGCTAAAAACATCTGTTTTGGTTCTGATTATCATGTTTATCGTGCTGAAATCATGCGTTTTAAACCTGGCATTAGAGCTGCTACACCGCTGTCGCTTGCGAAAACACAATAATGGCGCCGTGGGTGTAAACTTACAGATTAAGGGGCAGTAATATTATAATGAGATCCCTTTGCCACGTCACCAAGGGACCGAAATCAGACGCGCTCGTTTTCTCAGACGCTTGCAGAAAAAGGCTTTCCAAAACAAAGTTACAGGGTTAATCTTTTTCACGTTTCCTTGGTTGGTAGATGCACCGGGGACCTGATTATAGCACTTACAACCTGGAAGTGTCAGATTTTCATGATATGTCACCTTTAAACAGAACTCAAGCCTTGCTCCTCTTCTGCAGGCTGGCAGCGATTCGTACAAATGGTCCGACGGCTGGCCGGTGTTCTTCACGCACTGGGGCCCGGGGGAACCGACTGATCACGAGGGAGAAGGGTGCGTCAGCATGCATGCTCCCTCGCGCTTCATCCAGGGCACCTGGAACGACACGGCCTGCGCCGCCACCAAGCCCTACATCTGCAAAATCACTAAAGGTAAAGCTGACCAAGCCACGGACAAGCATCAAGCGCTTCATATCAGTTACAAACGCCTGTCTCCAATCTCTCTGCAGAAAAGCCGCCGTCGACGCCGGCTCCTGGAGACGGGAAGTGTTTGCCGGGCTGGTGGCCATACGGACGGTACTGCTACTTCACATATAACGGAAAAGTGGGTTACTCGTGGCCAGAGGCGAGACACATCTGCCAAGAGGTGAACGGAGGCGAATTAGCCTCGATTCATAGCCGAGCCGAGGTGGAGTTCATCAGGAACATCAACTACACCAAGTACCACTACGTCTGGATCGGCCTCACCAGAGACCGCTCATGTACGCAGATGATCCCTCTGTCCCTCATCCATCGCCTGCAGGCCTTTCGTGTGATTTCAGATCAGATTTGCTGATCATGTGCTGATTGTGGTTGTAGATGGATGGGGCTGGACGGATCTGACATCTCTGGGCTTCACAAACTGGGCTCCTGGAGAACCCAACGAAGCCATTCACGATGGCGACGTGGGGAAAGAGAACTGCGTGGAGATGTATCATGACGGCACGTGGAACGACAACAACTGTGTGCAGAAGAGAGGCTTCGTGTGTCGACACCGGCAGTGTAGGTTCACCTCATTCACACTCCGTCCCGCTTGACTCTCAAACAGTGCTCCAGCCGGCACCAGGTCATTAGTTAATGTTTAGTGAGTGAACAGCGGGGACAGCTCTGGATCTAACACCTTTAGATAGACAGCTCATATCTCAACTCACAACACTCCAGATCTGGCTGAGAACTGATTCCACATTGTCTGAACCTGCTTCTAATAGCATGTTCTTGTTTTCAGATTACGTGACTGATGATAATGGGATCGTCATCCCAACTGACCCGTCACCGAGTGAGTTTATAAAATGATTTTACTGACACACACTAGTGTTCATGTGCTGTTGTGACTGATGCTGTTGTTTGTGACGCAGTGGACGGAGGTCTGATCGCGGGGGCCGTTATCGGAGCGATCGCCTGCGCAGCGCTGATCCTGGCTGTGATGTACTACATCTTTAGTGTGAAGGGCGTAAAACCTGGAGATATCAGCTTCTTCAAACACGAAACCAAGAATATTGATGTGGTAAGTTTTGTGATAGTCTCATTTTTCCCCAATGTGACCCACCATGTTGTGCGAGTTTAACCTGAATAAGAGAAAACTGCTTGATGTGTGTTCAACGTGTTTGATGCCAGCAAAGAGTATAGACATTTTTTCTGCATTTAAACTTTTTTTACAATCTGTTAACAGCCTGCGTTCACCAACCCGAACTTCGCTGGAGAATCTGACACATGAAGCGTGTGGGATTCATCTGCTTCTGTACAGGAACTAAAGCACTGAAATATGTTCAATCAGCACTGAAACTGAATCATACAAGCGTCGTCCTACAGATTATTTTTATTTGTTTTCTTGTTCACATTTTGTAAATTGTTTTTAATTATGCACAAATGCATTGTTGCGGTAATGTTTATTGTCTGTACAGTTGTTTCTTGAAATGATTTTAAAATAAATATATTTACTAAACCGCATTAGAAATTAGCTTTTTGCGCGTTAAAGCGTGTCTTCTGTTTGGCAGCACACAAACCACTGCATCTTTAGAAAAGATTTCAGAAAACACAGACACAAACTTCACAAGACTCTGAACATACATGCGCTCACGTGACCAAAACCTGAACACAAAGGAGATCTGATGAAACACTGACACTGAAAACATCTCCAACTGCCCAACATCAGTTCAAAAAGATTTGGAAAGTTTAAAAATGATAATTTTGTGCAGTCTGGAAATGTAGGAGCCAGTAATAACAGTAGAATAATGAACATGGCAATCAAGAAAACTTCACAACAGACACATCTCACGATCGTAAATGATCTCTCACAATGATCTTGTTTAATGAATTAACGGCCATCAGGAAGCGCTATAAAGTACAGAGCAACGAAACATTTTTAAGAGATCCTTCATCCCACTGTCAGTTGATTTATTAAATAATTGTCGATATTAGTTTTTTTTGTTCTGTTTATATGTGAATAAGCTGTGCGTGTTATCAATCAATCATTTTTATTTCGGTCCTCACAGACAACTTTTCACAAAATAAATAAATAATTACCGAAAAAGGTGTAGGCTGAAGCCTTGCTTATGCCTACCCTTTTTACACCCTTTTTATATCACCTGCGAGGCACCAAATAAAGTGAGAACAAATAATAAAGATTTAATTCAATTCATATCCAAATGGATCAGGTCACAACTCAGTCACACAAAAAAAACTAATAAGGCATGAAAACTACACACTCGCTTTTTTTTCTTTTCAAACTCAATGTGACGCACAAAACCACTTTCAAAGAAGATTTGGCAATCAACAACCAAATCAGACTTTTGCCCTTTATGAGTTTGATAAGGTTGTAGAAAACCAACCACATCATGGGATATAAAATAAATACAAATAGTTTCATATTGATATTCCATTTTGACAGTATTTTAATCTTCCAAAGTTCACAAAAAGTAAAAAAATCATCAATTGGGTGTCAATCAACTTCTGCTGCTCTGGACCCAAGATTAGGAAAGAAAGGAAATACTGATGGACAGGAAATACTTAGTGCTCTATTTAAAAAGTGCCAAAGGATTTGACCAATGAGGCGTCGCTATCGTGAAGAACAAGCAGCTTGACCAATCGACAGGCTCAGTGTTCTGAAAATCAATTCTGCACTTGGTCATAAACGATATAATAAATATCTGCTAATGCAAATAAATACAATAATGCCTCCCTGTTCCAAAAAAAAATTAAGAAATTTAACCAACAATATTCTCATAATATCCAGATCAAGATTAAAGTGAGACAATCTTGAGGAAAAACTCCAGAGGTCAGGCCCATCAGCTGTACATACAAACTGCAGTGTCAGTTTCTGTGACTGTCACTGTTTCTCAGATGGGTCAAAGGTCACATGGCCATATAAAAACTAGAAATGAAAAATATTTGCACTGTAATCACACTCTATTTAGTGTTTGTTTGAGTTGATCAGATCTAAAGGCACTTCCTTCACTGACAGTCTGTGTGTGTGTGTGAGAGTGCGTGCATGCGTGAGTGTGTGTGTGTGTGTGAGAGAGTGTGTGTGTGTGTGCGCGTGACTGCGCGTGTGAGTGCGTGTGAGTGAGTGAGTGAGAGTGTGTGTGTGTGTGTATGCGAGTGAGTGAGTGAGTGAGTGAGTGTGTGTGTGTGTGTGTGTGTGTGTGTGAGTGAGAGTGAGAGTGTGTGTGTGTGTGTGTGTGTATGCGTGTGTGTGTGTGTGTGTGAGTGAGTGAGTGAGAGTGTGTGTGTGTGTGTATGCGAGTGAGTGAGTGAGTGAGTGAGTGTGTGTGTGTGTGTGTGTGTGTGTGTGAGTGAGAGTGAGAGTGTGTGTGTGTGTGTGTGTGTGTGCGCGTGCGTGCGTGTGTGTGAGAGAGTGTGGGGGTGTGTATCTCATGTGACGCTCTGAAGGCCGCTGGAGCTGCTGCTGGTTGAGTGAAGCATCAGCGCGTGTTCTGCGTGTCGAGTCTGATCCAGTGCAGGCCGTGTCGTGTGTATCGCACTAATGCACTCATGGAGGAGGTCAGACTCAGAAGACCAACAGCTGAATCCAGCTCTGGCAGCAAACCTGCAAAACCACAACCACTGTGTTCACTAAACAGGAAAAGTCAAGAACAATCCACACACACTCAACTCATTCACTTTTAAATGAGTATAAAAGATCTACAATAAAATGTCTTAAACTCTGCGATTAATATTTGCCATTCAACCCGTAAAAACATAACACTCAACTCAGCATCTGTTTTGTTTTCCAATTCCTAATGTAGCTCTGCTAATGTCTGCTCCCCACATCATATGGTTTGTGTGCCCAAACCAGCTCCACAAAGACAGAGTTTCTTTCTTTCTTTTTAAATAAAAGTAATCATTTTAATACTTATTTCTCATGATAATGAAAATAAACTTGAAAAAAGGGGAAAACTGAACTGACAGCTAAGAGATATTAAATGTTTAAAATCAAATGTGTATCATGTTCAGAGAATCTCACTGAATGTGTGTGTCATTTTAATGGCAGCACTGAAACACATCCTATTTATCAAATCTCATCTGACTGATGGTTTATATCATCTCTGAATGTAAACGATCCTATCGCACAGCTCTAAACTCATCAATGTGACCAGAAGACATTACGAGATTACAAATATTAACCACATGATTTTCTGTGAAGCTGCTTTGAAACAATGTATTAAGAAAATCACTACAAATAAAACTGATTTGACTTGACATGAAGCGAGTATGAAAGAGTGAGTTAAATAAAGCTCTTATAGTGAAGTATTTTAATGGACTGATGGCACGACTAACCCTGAACCTATTTTGAACAGAGCTTCTCATCTTCATCATCAGCTCTGCTTCCTCTGACCTACCGCTGCCTCTGAGAGCGATCTCGTCCGCCTGCTCCCACGTCTCGTGAGCGCTCAGGAAGAGTGTCGTGATGCTGACGTACGCCGCTGCCACCTGCTGGATGGGCTGAGGAATGACCAGAGACGAGACGGCACTCCTGTGAAGGGGACAAACACAGCCTGTGAGGAGCACGAAGAGCACCGTTCTGAATCAGTGCAATGCGATGAGATGAGGACGCTCACTTGGACACAGACGGAGATGCAGACCACGACAAGCTCTGAAAATAAACACAAGACCATGAGGCTGATGTCAAACTGTCTGAATCAGTGTGAGAATAAACTGCACAACGCTGCCGATCACACACTTTGAAATGATCTGTGAGCGTCCGCGAGTATTTGAGCGCCGCATCTCGTCTGTAGCGGAACATGGCCATCTGCAGCAGAGACTGGCATCGCATGCTGTGGGACAAACACACGTCACACCTGTACAGGTTTACGTCTCAATCTCTGCGGTGTCAGTTCTCACCACAGGACGCAGAAATCTCTCTCGTGGGCGGCGGCTGACGGATCCGTGTAGCTCTTCAGCTTGAGAATAAACCTGAACAGACATCATCATGAGCCAGTCGCAAGCTTCACTAGCGACACACTGAACACGTGGAGCGGTTCTCACCTGATCAGGTCCACCGTCTCCGAGAACATGGTGTAGGCAGATTTGGGCGTCTGTGGCTCCGTCTCCATGGCGACGCCGCTCTCCGCGAACGACAGTGCAGCCTCCAGATAGCACAGCGCTTTAGCCATCTTATCCGGCTGAGGAACACAGAAACACGGTCAGATCGAGCGTGGAGCTCACCACACAGCACTGCATCAGAGTCAACGAAAGGCTTGATAAACACCGTAGCATCTGCTTTGTGCTTCAGCTTTTTGGCTTCCTTCAAATGATCTTCCACTGAGAGTTTCCTGGGAATCAGAGGTCAGAGGTCAATCACAGAAACACTATGCGCGTGACGGAGCCTAGAAGACACTCGATGTTTATGTTTAGGCTGACATTCATCACTCGTATCACATCGCTCTATGATAAAGCACTGTGTGATTCAGTGTAAAGCTGCAGTGAAGTCATGTGGGCTGTGTGAATGAGCCTGCGGTGCACGACACACACCTGCGATCAGGCGGCAGCAGTGCTCGTGGACACGCTTTCTCCGGGAGCTCCTTGCGGCTCTTGCAGGTTTTCTGTGTAATAAAAAGAGTTATTTACACCAGAGAGGAAATCCCAAAAGCACTTAGAAATAAGGATGTCTGCAGTACCTTCCCATGAGTTGGCTTCCTTCAAATGATCTTCCACTGAGAGTTTCCTGGGAATCAGAGGTCAGAGGTCAATCACAGAAACACTATGCGCGTGACGGAGCCTAGAAGACACTCGATGTTTATGTTTAGGCTGACATTCATCACTCGTATCACATCGCTCTATGATAAAGCACTGTGTGATTCAGTGTAAAGCTGCAGTGAAGTCATGTGGGCTGTGTGAATGAGCCTGCGGTGCACGACACACACCTGCGATCAGGCGGCAGCAGTGCTCGTGGACACGCTTTCTCCGGGAGCTCCTTGCGGCTCTTGCAGGTTTTCTGTGTAATAAAAAGAGTTATTTACACCAGAGAGGAAATCCCAAAAGCACTTAGAAATAAGGATGTCTGCAGTACCTTCCCATGAGTCTCTGCTTTCTTCTGCTTGTCGTCAGGAGCCGCGGCTGAGCGACGCTCGCGTCCCGAGTCTTTGTGTGGCTCCTGAAGACCACCTGACCTGTGTTTCACACTCTTCTTCTTCATCATCATGTCACTGTTCCTCACGGCTCTGATGGAAACAAGTGAAGAGCGTTCCGAGCGCGTGATCGGCTTCATCAGACAGAGACTCTCAGGTACTTTCCACTCAGCATCAGAAAAGTACTGGACGCTTACGTCACATTAATGACTGTCTGAAAGTCACTGCAGTAGCTCACAATAAATGACACTAGATATTTTGTAAGGAAAGATGCACAAACACACTTTACAAACGTTAGTTTCTGGCTGGTGGATCATGTTGATACACCTTTAGTTTTCAAAATAATCATCCAAGAGTGACATATAAGCACAGACATCCCATCATCATCATCATCATCATAACATTTATATTATATGTTTCTATTTATACGGGAAAAAAATCTTAAATGACCCTGTATTAAATGTATTTTGGAGACGTGGAAAGCAAGTATGTAAAACACGTCAGGCTCTGATTGGCTGTGTGTTTCTGTGACTCACTCTGATTGGTGGAGGCTTTGCTGAGAGGAGGAAGACTGTTTTCCCTCTTTGTCTAGTTTCTGTTTCTTCTTTGAAGACTTTTCATCCCTCTCCATCTGCAAACACACACACACACACACACACAACACACACACACACTCACAACTCAAAATATGTCACATAAATAAAATCAGGTGAACATCTGATTCTGAATGAATTTCAAGATATTCTGAAATGGTTGATGCAAATTCATAAGTACTGCTCAGCAACAGTTAGTTAACCAGTTAGTCAGGCAGGGTTAAGGGTCAGAGCTCACCGCTCTCTTGCGTCCTGGCGCGCTGTTGCTCTCTGCGAGAGGTGGAGCTGATCTGGGCTCCCGAGGGATTCTGGAGAGCAGATTCAGCTCTATCTTCACCAGCAGCGGCTCATGTGTTTCTTTCCTGTCTGTTTGTTTGCTGATGTTGTTGTCTGTTGTCGTTCTCTTCTGCTCTGGGTGATGTGCCGTTTTCTTTCTCTTGTGTTTCGCTCTGTGTGTGGATGTGTTTTCAGCACGCTGGGAAATCTCCATGCCAGTGCTTTCTAACAGCAGATCCTCACACCTGTTCTTGCTCCCCACAGTCTGTCTGTGATCGGACGCTTTGCCGCCATCAGTCGGGTCACTATGGCAACTCTGTGAACCAGTCCTTTCAGAGGAATCATGGCAGTTTGGCCTGATGACATCACATGCGCTCCTAGGGTCCTGCTGGTGATCCCTCCTTTCTAACCATCGTCCTAACTGCCAGTCACTCTCTTTCTGTGGCTAAACACACACACACACACAGGTACACACTCACACACATGTACACACACAGGTACACACACACGTACACACACAGGTACGTACACACACACACACACATTAGGATGGTGAGAAATTGAGGATGAGGATGCTTGTTCTTTCTCATCCTGACAATAATAAGTTTTATACAAGATGCTCCTGTTTCTCATTTACATTCATATTAATGTGCATGTGTGTGTGTGTGTGTGTATGTACCTGTGTGTGTGTGTGTGTGTGTGTGTGTGTGTGTGTGTACCTGTATTGTACACACACACACACACACACAGCATGTAATCACCTTCATGTGAACTAGAGACAAAGATCTGATCTGATCTGATACTCACTGAGATTCCCGCTGAACTTTGTCTGATGATTCATCAGCTTCTAGTGAAGAATAACACAACAAATTAAAGGCACATAAACAGACTTCCACAATACACATACACACACACACACACACACACACAAACACACACTTACTGAGAGTCGGGAATCCATGTGTCTCCTGTCAAAGCAGTTACAAGAATGAATGTTCAAAAAAGAATGAGCTCAAGAATGAGTTCAAATGCTAGTGTTTCAGTGACCAACTAAACCATTTATTCTGATCTAACCTCATTAGTGGAGGAGAACTTAGGCGGCTCGTCTGTGGTTGGCGTGCAAATGGTCGTCAGTAGTGGAGGCCATGAGGTCATTTCCTGTGTGTGAGAGAGACACTGAACTCCTGCGGCTTTCCTATCAATCGAGACTGTCCCAAACTCAACTGACCTGCAGAATGTCCCCCACCCGCGCTCCAGACACAATCTGCAGACGGACAGAGAGAGAATGTGGCCTTGTTTAACATTTGGATGATGAAACACACAGGGTCAGTTTCGCTCTCACTGTAATAACGTCTGCGGATAAACACTCACATCAGCAGACTGCAGAGCGGGAAGGTTTGGTTTGCTGCTCTCCTTCAGGTCCTGTAAGTGCTCATAAGACTCCAATGAGGCCTTCAGTTCGGGAGAACCGCTGGTCACCTGATCCTGACCGACCGTCGGCCTCACATATGCTGTGGGTTTCTTGGCGTTGGCCAGTTTACCGTGCAAATTCAGCGGGAGCACGTGAGTCAGCGGAGGCGGGCCGCTGTCCGAGTCACTGGACTGTAGAGGGGACAGTGGCTCCACCGGGGCCGGTAAACTGTCCCAGCTCTCACCTGAAGGAGGGCCGGAGTCTGAAGCGGCTCTGGAGCGATCCGTGCGTCCCAACTGCTCGTCCACGTGAGGGAAGTGCGCAGGATGCTCATTAAGCGCAGGACAAAGTTCCTCAGGTCCGTCATATCCTTCCTCATAATTACCCAGCATCCTCTGGATGAGACTGGACAGCTCATCATCTTTGATTCTCTGCAAAGTAAATCAGACAAAGGAATAAGTGGCTTTATGCTCCGTGATACTGCAGCACTCACATCTAGGGTTAGCGGCTCAGGCGTCTTTGATTATGAGACGTCAAGCTCCCAAAGCACTGACACACAAGACATCTATGTTTACTAACATACACCAACCCATCCGGTATGACAGTACACCGATATATAATGTGAATATAATGAATCATAGTAAGTTTCAGCGTACAGCTGTGGCGTCCTGTGATCTTCCAAGTGAACACACAGAGTAGTGAACACACACCCGGAGCAGTGGAGCAGTTGGGGGTTCGGTTCTTGCTCAAGGGTCTCTCCTCAGTCGTGGTATTGGGCGTGGAAGAGAGTAGAGGTCTGCATTCGCAATCCGACCAGATTTTTTGCGCCACGGGATTAAATTCCAGAATAAAACGTGGTAGCGGTCGTTAACTCTGGTGTAATTTGAACGGGAGCGGGCGGTCTAACAATATCCCGTTCCCAACGTCCATTCAGAACAGCATATCTGCGCTTTATTCTTATCGACCACCGGTACAGCTTGCGCTCAGGACTGTTATGCACGCGCTGCACGCATGCTTTAAACGTCACGCGTTTTATTTGCGTGGTCTGTGCGCAGCATGTGCATAACGATGCTCAGAGCAGGCTGTACCTGTGGTAAATATACGGCCCTCAGACAGAACAGGCAGGTTGTCGATGAGTGACAGCAGAATAAGGATGGAGCAAAGTGTGGATGCGCTGTCCTTGAAGGATGTTCAACTCAGTTTTGTTTATATTTTGCTTAGCCTATCATTTTAAATGAAAGATGTTTTATTCATGTACTTTTCTCTGCGACACTTTTCCTACTGTGTTAACAGAAAAATGTCAAACGAATTTTGACAAGACTAATAAAAATAGCTAATAGGCTATTTTTGTACAACCTACATTTATATATATTTTTTCTCTCTGCACTTTTTCCTATTGTGTTGTAAATGTTAAACGAATTGTATCCTGACAAGACGAATAAAAATAAGAAATACAATTTTTGTACAACATTTTTATTTTCTCTGACACTTTTTTCTGTGTTGCATAACATTTTTAAGACGAATTTTGTGTCTTAAGATAATTCATATAAATTCAAGTCAAAGTCAATAAATTCAAGACTCTTGACAAGACAATAAAATAACATACAATTTTAGCCTATCTCTCTTTCTTTCAGTAGCAGAAATTTAAATGTGAGATTCTGGAAACGAGATCTAAATTTAGCGGGAACGGTCAGGTCGGGAATAAAATTATTCCAAGCGGACAGCGGGTGAACAAAGAGTAAATATATAGCGGGAGCGGAATATAACCTTGCGGGAGCGGGACTAAAAAAATAGTCCCGCGCAGACCTCTAGAAGAGAGCGCTATTATTCACTCGCCCCACCTACAATTCCTGCCGGACCTGAGACTTGAACCCACGACCTTTGGGTTACAAGTCCGACTCTCTAACCATTAGGCCAGTAGGACTATACGTTATTTGGATATTTAGTCAAAACAATCTGTTAAAACTGAGTTTGTTGCAAAGAACTGAATAAAAATAATATATTGATATTTAATATTAATATATTTTCTGTCCAATTTTATTATACTATTTAAGAAAATAATACATAATTATTAAAAAGCATTTTCAGTTTCAGTTTCGGTTTTTGGCCAAGTGCATCCAGAATTTTCGGTTTCGGCCCAGAATCTTCCTTTTGGTGGATCCCTAATTTATACGCCTCTGCACGGCGTCACGCTGGACATGTTCATAGTAGAACAATTCACATGAAGAATCGTCACGCAAACAGAGAACAGGATTTAACATCTGCTCAATGTGCTCATCAGACTGAATCTAGTCCAGCTTATGTAGTCATCGAGAGTTTGAGCTCATATAGTGACTGTCAAACACACACTTCACTTCTCTCACCAAAGACCTTGAGAACACAAACACACTCTGAGTTTCACATCATCACATGATGATCACACTCACACACACACCCCAACACACACACACACACACACTCGCTCTCACACACACACACACACACACACGCACACACTCTCACTCACACACACACACGCACACTCTCTCACTCTCACACAACCACACGCACACTCTCTCACTCACTCACAAACACACGCACACTCTCTCACTCTCACACAAACACACGCACACTCTCACTCACGCACACACACACACACACTCTCTCACACACACACACACACACTCTCACTCTCACGCATGGTGTATTTTTATTTGTTTTGTTAATAAAAGTTCTATGTTTTATATATAGGCTAATGTGAGTTTGACGTTGTATTTTGTTGTTGCATTCAAGCAATTGACGCCAAACTGCCTTTAATTCAAAAGTGAACGCAAAATGCGCACGCCGCTTTTACAAGCTATTTAAAAGCGAAGGAAAGAGAGAAAAAGAGGGAACGCCCCGCCCCCGCAGTGATACCAGTATTACCGGTGTTTAGTGTTGTCAC
Organism: Sinocyclocheilus anshuiensis; assembly: GCF_001515605.1. Lineage (NCBI taxonomy): Eukaryota > Metazoa > Chordata > Actinopteri > Cypriniformes > Cyprinidae > Sinocyclocheilus > Sinocyclocheilus anshuiensis. Next base: position 41,945 of record NW_015542633.1, read on the forward strand.
GGTTCCAATACCAGTGAAAATCCACGGTTCTCGGTACCAATTTCGGTACCAAAGCAAAACACAAAAGCATGCTAATTGAACATTGACTACTTTCATTGATTTTATTTGTTAGATAACATGACCTAATAATAAACAATAGTTATTTATTCCAGCAATTCTTCTTCTTATGGTTAATTTCAAAGTTTAATCTGTTAAAATTATTTAATGCACAATGAACAAACATGAATGATCAAGTGTTTGTATTAAATAACATT
>NW_015542633.1:42382-42850 GCF_001515605.1 Sinocyclocheilus anshuiensis
CATTGTACAGTAAAGTCTATACAGGAGATAACATTTGACTGTACTTTTATTTAATCCAAACGGTGTTCATATTTAATTTGAAAGGGATTTTAAAACCTGCTAGAGATATTCAGCAAAGAATTACAACTAAAAAAAAAAAAAAAACTTTTTCTGACGGACTGATATAACATAAACACTGTTAACATACGTACATTCTCTAACACGCATATTTTGGTTACAATTCATTTAAAAGCCTCTGGTGTGTAAAAATAGTAAATACCATTATGTACTCCTGTTTTTTACAGTAATAAAAGTTATAGGAGCATTAAATAGTTAACAAAGAAATAATTTTGAACTAAATGAACAAAATTCATTGTAATGCTCATTATATTAGCGTTAGCTGCGCTTATGCTAATGATTAACTACGTATACGCTAACGGCGATGTTTATTTCAATCCGAAATTCAAATTAAAATATGGAATAATATTC
>NW_015542633.1:44181-46266 GCF_001515605.1 Sinocyclocheilus anshuiensis
GTGAGTGAGTGAGTGAGTGAGTGAGTGTGTGAGTGAGTGTATGCGTGTGTGTATGAGTGTGTGTGTTTCAGATGAATGATTGTGTTTTTTCTCTGGCCTAAAACTATTTGACACACACAAATCACCAACACACTGATAATATAGACCGTAATCATTCATTCATTTATAGGGATTAAATCAGATCATTTCAGCATGTAGGTGATTCACACTCGCGTTTGTGTCCGTTATTTGCACGACACTCTTATTTAGTTTGTATTCATTCGTGTGATCATCAGTCCTTTATGCTTCAGTTCAATTCTAAATCTTTCGATCCGTTTCATAAATTCATATTTGTCAGTATCCCGTGTGAATTTGGTGTGTTTAAAGACTTTGTTGGGAACGTCAGTGTTTGCTTGTGTTTTAGTTCCTCATTGAGATCGTTTTTCCAGAGTTTTCTCACCTGCTCCCTCCGCTCATTCTCGGCTTGTACTGTCCGCTGTCAGGCGCCGGTTTTCGGTCGCTCATGACGAGACGATCCGCCGATTTATCACATTTCGTCAAATCTAGAAATCAAGGATGACTTTTAGAAATCGCAGTTAGCTGAAGTGAACTCACCAGCAGAACGGAGCTCCGCGGACGCGTCCACTCAGGAGGGCGGGTCAACTGAGGCACAGTGCTTCAGATTAGTGTGTCAAACAGACACGCTTAAACTATATATTGAACAACAGACTCCTTTTGTACACGAATTCATAAGCCATTTTAAGAATTAAACATTAATTCGTATAATTACTCGTGCGGATATTATGAAGTGAAGTGCACACCCCCGTGCAGTATTGAATGGTTCCGGCTCACCACTCCTTTTATGGGCATGTTATTGCACGAGCGCGCACGCCAGCAGGCACGTCATCACGGAAGCGCAGTGATACTGATTAAAGTAAATAATAATACAGTGTTAACTTATATATGTAAAAATACAGACACTGATAGTAAACGCTTACAGATACATGCTTTAAATTAAATAAGTGAAGGTTAAATCGCTAAATGAAACAGGGTTTTTAACTTAATTTGATTGAGTGTCATTTTCAATTGTACTTTTCAGCTGCTATAAAACAATTTGTGTTTTTAGCTCAGTGCACCAGAAGGACTGCCTCTTTTGCAAAGTTTGTGCTTGCTTTTTAATAATCATTTGAAATTGGCAAACTGGTAGCTCCAGTAGTAAGAAGGATTTATCTTGAACTCTGTCATGGAAATTATGTATAAACCCAAATTAAACACTTTAATAATTGCAATTTACAATGAATTTATCCCTGTATTGTATCAGCTGCAGGCGCCATCTTCTGGCGAGACGCAGCGATTCATTCGCCGCATGACTCTCACAGTGCATTATGGGTATTCTCTAGCCGTTGAGCATACATCAGTTATACGCTCGTTATTGCTGAGCATTGTGGGATTGAATGAGTGCACTCGTAAATGTCCACTAAATAAGGTTCCGGACACCACTAAAAATGGCTGTCCCCAAAAGTAGTGCCTTATTTAAGGGTATAGAGGCCAATTTCAGACACAGGGTAAAACTACAGCTGTAGTGCAATTATAAGTCTACTTACTAAATCATTCACTCAACCGATTCCTTCAACAAGGAATGAAACACTACTGTGTTGCTCGGAGTCGCAGTGGTTTATCCTGCTTTGGTGGAACTATTTCATTGACGTGGCAGGTGTCTCAGGTGTGGCAGGTGTGGCAGGTGTCTCAGGTGTGGCAGGTGTGGCAGGTGTCTCAGGTGTGGCAGGTGTCTCAGGTGTCTCAGGTGTCTCAGGTGTGGCAGGTGTCTCAGGTGTGGCAGGTGTCTCAGGTGTGGCAGGTGTCTCAGGTGTGGCAGGTGTCTCAGGTGTGGCAGGTGTCTCAGGTGTGGCAGGTGTCTCAGGTGTGGCAGGTGTCTCAGGTGTGGCAGGTGTCTCAGGTGTGGCAGGTGTCTCAGGTGTGGCAGGTGTCTCAGGTGTGGCAGGTGTGGCAGGTGTCTCAGGTGTGGCAGGTGTGGCAGGTGTCTCAGGTGTGGCAGGTGTGGCAGGTGTCTCAGGTGTGGCAGGTGTGGCAGGTGTCTCAGGTGTG
>NW_015542633.1:46982-50414 GCF_001515605.1 Sinocyclocheilus anshuiensis
TCAGGTGCGGCGTGACATCGAAGCGAAGGCCGCAGTCCTCAGGGATGATGGACGGAGAGTCATGGGGATGAACCGGGTTCAGGTGAGTCGGAGAATTGGTTTGAAGTCGAATCGATCCTCCATTCGGAATGGATTCATTGACTGACAGTAAAACAAAAACTTCATCCCACGTGCCGCATCTCTTATGAATAAACCAGCAGAAGTCCCCCAACTCGTCTGTAGAGAGTCAATAGAGATATGAATGTTAATAAATGCATGTGGCTCGTCCACAGCAGCACGTTTATTTACTACGCTCAGTCTTGCTATACTTAATTATTATTATTTTTTATTTTTTTATTGTCTTATCTCTTTATTGTTAGTGTTATATTTCATTTTATTATATGTATGTCTGCACTCAGGGCCGGTTCTAGCTATTTGAAGGCCCTAGAAAAAAATTCATGTTGGAGGCCCCCACCCCCAATAAAAAGCACTTGAAACAAATATGATTCCTAACCTTTTTATTTATACAACATTTATTTAAAATGTGTATATTTTTACTTGTATAGTACCGTTCAAAAGTTTGGGCACATTACTAGTTGTAATGTTTTTGAAAGTCGCTTATGATCATCAAGTCTGCATTTTTTTATCCGAAATACAGAAACTATAATAAACTATAATATTGTGAAACTTTTTTTTTTAATAAAAAAAATTCAATAATGTTTTTTTATTTTTATCATACTTTAAAATATCTATTTATGTGAGTCACAGCTGAATTGTCAGCATCAATTTAACACATCCTTATGAATAAAAGTATTAATTTATTTTTTTAAAATACTGACCCATTGTATTGCAAACATTTCAACGTTATTGTTACAAAATATTTCTATTTAAAGGGTTAGTTCACCCAAAAATGAAAATTAGCCCATAAATTACTCACCCTCAATTCATCCCAGGTGTATATGGCTTTCTTCTTTCAGACGAATCCAGTCAGAGTTATATTAAAAATTGTCTTTGATCTTTCAAACTGTTTCATGGCACTCAGCGGGTGTTGCATGCTTCAGTCCAAAATAAGTTAAATAAAAAGCGCCCATCCATTAATAAAAAGTGTCTCACACGGCTCTGGGGGGTGAACAAAGGCCTTCTAGGCTATTTTTGTACAACCTACATTTATTTAATTTTTTTTCTCTCTGCGACACTTTTTCCTATTGTGTTGTAAATGTTAAACAAATTGTATCCTGACAAGACGAATACAAATGAGAAATACAATTTTTGTACAACATTTTTATTTTCTCTGACACTTTTTTCTGTTGCATAACATTTTTAAGATGAATTTTGTGTCTTAAGATAATTCATATAAATTCAAGACTCTTGACAAGACAATAAAATAACATACAATTTTGTGCAGACTGCACTTTTATTTGTTAACCTCTCTCTTTCTTTCAGTAGCGGAAATTTAATAGTGAGATTCTGGAAACGAGATCTAAATTTAGCGGGAACGTTCGGGTCGGGAAGGAAATTATTCCAAGCGGACAGCGGGTGAACAACGAGTGAATATATAGCGGGAGCGGAATATAACCTTGCGGGAGCGGGACTAAAAAAATAGTCCCGCGCAGACCTCTAGTCAGCTCCCGGTGCGATGTCATTTATTTACTGTATGCGCAAATTCAAAGCGTAGTGTCTGGGCGCGTCAACAGCGCTGGCGCTTTTTTAAACACGCAATAAAGCGTGAATGATCTGTCCAGAAATGACGCTGGTCGATAGAACAAGTTTATATTTAGAATACATTACAATCACTCCAAAATAAATGTCGACGCCTTACACACCAGCAATAGGAGCTGTAGACTTTGCATGCCTATTTAGCCTTTGGCTTCAGCACCTGAATGAATGGATGCGTTCGTTACGGCAAATATTTAGAAGACGGACCCGCTTTGAAACGGCAACATTAATTGGTTCAATTGCAGGTGCGTGACAATTTAACAATATCCAATGAACAATGAGGTTATTATTTTGCTGCCCTCTTGACTAGTGGACTGGCATACAGGGGGTGTTATGGAGGCCCCTCCTCAAAGTCCGAGGCCCTAGGCCTGCTCTGCCTATAGCTAGCGCCGGTGTTCTGACAAATAATGCTACCTATCAGATTATGCTACCAACACTGTATTTATCCTACTGTAAGTGTAGGTGTACATGTTAATAAAGCCTCACACCTTATTAATATCATGCTGGAAGCAAAATCTGATAGGTAGCACTTTTCGCTATTGAATTATGCTACCATCTGTTTTAATGGGAGGTAGCAAAATGTGACAGGGTAGCACAAATCGTCAGAACACCGGCCCTGTCTGCACTATGTCTGTACTTTTTCTTTGCACTTGAAGCTCCTGTCACCAAGACAAATAAAGCCCTTTCTGATTCTGATTCTATGACTATGCAAACATGTACAAAATAGTGGGAAGACTAGTGTAATATATGTGTGTGTATGATTGTTGTTGACTGATGAGGTCATGATTACTGAACTAAAATACCATATGTGACCCTGGAGCACAAAACCAGTCATAAGGGTCAATTTTTCGAAATTGAGGTTTATACATCATCCCCAGCGACTTAAGACTGCTTTTGTGCTCCAGGGACACATATAATTGAATGAATGAATGAATTAATGAATGAATGAATGAATTAATTGATTGATTAATGATGCATTTATATAGCGCTTTATTGTGTATTGTTGTACACCCAAAGCGCTTAACATTCATGTGGGGGGGGGTCTCTCCTCAACCACCACCAGGTATAATTTGCATATAGTGTATAAACTGCACAAGATTTTTGCACTTTTCTGTACACAGAGCTGTCTGTCTTTTCATTCTTACTAGACAAAAGACCCTGAAAAGAGTCTCATTCATTTTAGAATGATTGTTTAAGACATTTAACACACATTAGAAAGGAAACGGCTCTTACCGGGATGTGAGTCTTTGAAGCGGACCGTGCGTTTTTGCTGTCTGTCTACAATCTGTCTGTAAGAGAGCACCGTACAGGTTAACACACACTCAGATGGCATCTCAGCGTCCTTGGACATTTCAGTAACAATCTCGTCCTTGTCCAAACACTCCCAGCTGTTCCCCTGAGCAAACACACAGAATATGAGAGAAAGCAGCGCTACCCAGCGCAGCCAGGAAGATCCCACACTCGCCATGTTGTTTGAGGACAGGATGAGTCATCCACTGCAGAGCGTTCCTGCGTTTGTTTGCTTGTCTTCTCTCTTTAGTGTTCAAGGTCAGATGGCCCGCAGGTCTGTAGAGTCCATCTGAACTGAGGGGCCAGGGGCCTTCAGGACACCGAAGCCAGACAGAGGATCTGTCAAGGGCCTGGACTCTTTTACTGAGTGCGCAACAGCCACACACTCGCACACACACACACACACACACACACACACACACACACACACACACACACACACACACA
>NW_015542633.1:51150-56635 GCF_001515605.1 Sinocyclocheilus anshuiensis
TCACACACACACACACTCACTCACACACACACACACACACTCACACTCACATACACACTCACTCACACACACACACTCACACACACACACAAACTTTCAAACACTGTGTGCCAATAAACTCCCAAAATAATCTGCTCATTTGAGGAATGCACTGCAAGTAACCTGTGACTGCAATCATTACTAACCACTGAAAAGTGAGCAGAATAGACGTTCAAATGGGTTCATGTTGCTAAATCTTTTCAGGATTTGTTTTGCTACACACAGAAACTGCCAGAAATATCACACACACACACACACGATAAAAAGAGAAATTAATGTTGCAAACATCTTTTATGAAGTGAAGGACATCACATCTTTATGCCTTGAAAGCTTTCTTTAATAAAACATTCTGCTGATACATTTGATATGAAGTGTAAATCTTGTTAAATACTAGCTAAACAAGCATTTGAAAGTGTTAGTTTGCTATTCCTGGTTTGCATGAAATGGTTTTGATATTTTCTCATACAATGGAAATCATGTTAAGAAACATTACAAATATATATATATATATATAAAATAGTGGGTTGAAAACTGTTCCCACATTGAATTTTGCAAGCACGCAGCCGAAATGTTCATGCTGGAATGTCTCAAACCATTCAATTCTTATCTGCAAGACTGGGATGTTTCTCAAAGTGCAGAAGCACGTTAACGCTAACGATCATGCCGAATGCCACATTAGAGGAATAATTGACATAATAACTTGATTTAAAGGAAGGACATTTTGAATGTAACCTTTTATTTGGTCCTCAGATTCGCTCAGGGAAAAGTTTTGGCAGAACTGCTCGACAACATTTTTTCAGGGAACATTCGCTGGCCACTGAAATCAAGCCAGACTACAGCCCCATTAAAACCTGAAGTTAAAAACAGATTTGGCCTTGAATTCATTTGTAACAGGAGGTCCTTTGTGCGTTTCTATGAAAGTTGAATAACAGGCTTAGATTGAGAACTTCATGTCTTCTGAGAACTTTATATGTTTCCACATTATTTTCAAACACACTCTTAAAGCCCACAAGAGTCTGAAAGTCTGACCTCTCAACAGCAGCAAAAGTCAAAAGAAGCTAAATATGTTTGCTAAGCCATAAACCTACAAATCCCAAGAGCTGTGCTTCTCCACCATGTTTCTATTGCTCTGTGCCAATAATCACACAGGTCAGCGTGACCTGCGGGTCAGGGAGGCTTTCTAGAACAGGGTCATGACCTCAGGATCCTGTGTTTTTGCAGCCGCACTCACGGATCAGACTCACTGAGGACAGAACCAAACTGCTCCATTCATCCACGTAGAGAAACGGGAGGATTTCGTGAGCGGTCGGCTTACAGCACTGTGGGAAGACAATGAAGATTACATCTGAGCCCAGAGAAAAGATCATCTGAAGCAGTTCTTTAGTCTGAAGGCCATAGATGAGAGGAAACATGTTTGTGTAAAGCATTTCAGAACAGAAATCAAAACAACTGAACATGATGTAGAGGAAATGTACCTGCGCAGACGCGTCTGCAGTCTCAGAGCAGCGGTTCACGCCGCAGGATCGGCACTGGACGAAAGTGATGCTCTCTGGATAAACCACCCAGCGGTCCCAGCCCAGATCTGACACATTTACACAAAACAAGACATGCATGATGAGCCCAATCTCAGCAAAGCTGCCCAGGTCACATTTCACCCCGAAACCAATAGGAAAGTAAAGGACTGATATCATGTCTAAAGAAAACGAAGCCTTGCTTTCATTAATGACGTGTGAAGTATTTATACATTGTGCTCACATTTATTGTAGTTGTAAGGCCTTTTTTTCATGCTGATTTTAACTACAAAAAAGTTGCAGCAATGAAAATTTAAGAGTCGTAGTAGGATGCATCTGAACGCTCACCTTTAATGAAAACCTGCGAGGAATGTTTGCAGCATGTCAAGTTTCCGGAGTCCTCAGGAAAGGTTGAGTTACCTCCTAAATAGACAAGAGATCAAGTTTACCAGAAACCAGACCATAAGCCAGATCTCTGGGGTTCAACGTACCTGGTGAGTATGGCGTGGTGCTTTCCAAAGTGGCTTTCCACTGGTCACGCAGATGATTCATCTTCGACACGGACACACGAGGCTCCCGCTGGAGGTTTAGAGATTCCAGAAGGATTTTCCTGATTTCCAGTTCTCTGCATCTGCAACAAAACACACATATCTGCAATGCATTGCAAACCCATATTGTCATCACACCTTTGCAGAGCTTGTGTATGTGCGCCTGTCAAATTGCAGCCAAATGTTTAGGAGTGCAGCCGTGTACTGCCAGAGCTTCGGGATGTTTGTGAAAGTTCAGCGTTTGACGCTGTAAGAGAACACCGGAGAAGACGGGAGATGCCCTCATTTATATCTCCAGAACATTATGTGGGTCTTTGCAGTCAGTCTGTACTGTACACAAAACACTGCAGTAGAGTCCAGAGCAAGAAAAGCTTTCTGAAAATATCCAGTAATTCTCTTTTGGTCAGTCGAGCACGATGAGGTCAGTTTGACAGCCAGGAGGGTTTGAGTCTCAAATGGAAGAACAGCGTGATGTGATCGTAATGAGGTTCATTCACCTTTTGCCCTGAACATTCAAATATGAGCCTAAACCTCTACCAAAACTAAGACTAAGTTCATCTGGATTCATAGACTGATCACAGTGAGCGAGCTGTAACGAGGGTTTCTGCTAACAGCACATCTACCTGTACAAATGCATGAAGCTCTCCCCAAAACCTCCTAATGAACAAGAGTGGAGGTGAGAACGATGCAATTACGCGAACGCTTAAAACAAGATCTCCGATCCATTCATCGTGACATTGTTCATCTTTAAAACGTCAGCTTTTACCTGTTGGCTTTCACAGCAGATGCCTCAGGTGAAGGATGGAGAACAAACATCTCTCCGAGAGGACACCCGAATAGCACGAGTACGACACACAACACCAGATGCATGACTGCGGACTACAGGTTAACGCTGGGGTCTGTGCTGGACACTCGCTGTCACTGGAGAGGAATGAATGAATGTTATTTGTAGCGGCCTGGGAAAGCAGGGGTTTATCTACTCTGGCCAAGCTTGGCCTTGGAATACTTTACACTGTTTTCAAGTCGAGCAAATGGATGGTGTTGAAAAGGAGGTGGAGAATAAAGGTGGAACTGAGAAAAACACTATCATACAGTTACATTCTAGCAAAGACTATAAGCTCGAACCTGCAGGAGGACAGACAGAAAATATGAAAAATATCAGCAAGGAATGGCAATGCAGCACAAATAAAGAAGCTATTTATGAAACGGACCTGCATCTGTGTGATACGTGAACGTGCCTTAAAACAGAAACAGAATTAAAACAGATGCTCAGCACATGTGACCTATGTGATCAACAGGACGATGAACTTGCAACTCTGTAGTGTGAAATGCAAGAAAAGTTTGAAAATCTAATATTCATTTGAGCTGCAAATGTGCTGTTCATCAGAATATTAGCCAAAATGAATTTCAAATGGATTCCAAACTCATTGTGACAGGCTTAAAATAACAGACAAGGGTTTAAAACCTGGTTATTAACCACTAATAAGTCAATGTTTTTGCAGGGTCAAAGATAAAAATGAGAACCTGATATTTATTTGACTCTGCAGGTAAATCCAATACAAGAAGAGATGATTCCCATGTCTACGGCATATTGGCCATATACATTCAACATTCTGTCTTTGCATTAATGTTATCTCTGTCTGTCTGTCTGTTTTTCTCTTTCTGTCTGTCTCTTTCTGTCAGTTCAGTTCATTTCAATTCAATTCAAATGAACTTTATTGGCATGACTGTGTGACATATCACAATGTTGCCAAAGCAATAAATATATTATACAAACATACAAATAAATAAAGGGGGGGGCACATATACATGTCCATTACACATATACAGTATGTTTTAAAAAAAAAGTAAATGACAAGGTGAATGACTACCGAGAGCAGTGATAACTGGAAAGTGCAGCTCGTCCTCTATGAGTCCATCAGTGTGAGCACAGTCTGAGCTCTCTGACGAAAGTCTCTATATATACTATAAATATATATATATCTATAAATACTGCTCAGGTATGGTGCCAATTTATAATCCGACTTTATTTTGTGAAAATATGTTAATTTCTTTAATTGAGTTACTTTGTGCTGCCAATCATGGATGTCTTCTTGGGTTATTTTTATTTATTTGTTTATTTGTTTGTTTCTTTAACTTTTGAATGTCTACACTAAATTGTTGAATTGAATTGATGATTCAGCTGAACAGTGCATGGGGTCACTCTCTGGGTGTTTATGCCTGTAAGTAAAGCAGAGTGATGTAGCTGTCTGATAGATGGAACCGGAACTTCACTGCTCTCTTCTGGATTTCAGAGAGCAGAGGGAATCTGCCAAGTTCTGCCCTGCAGCCGAGACTTCAGCCGTTTCTATGAATCCCCAGGATGATTTTGCAGAACTCAAGGTGGAAAATTTCAGCAAGGTTTTTGTCCCATGATTCATAGTTTAGTTAAATTTGAGGCCCCAGATATCACAGAAGAATGGGTTTGATGATGCTATTGAAGATTTTCGGCCACAGTTTAATGGGTGGGTTGAATATGAACAGTGGTTTTCTTATCCTATAAAAAAACCCTGCATGCCTTATCCGTCAGATCTTTTATTGCAATTTTGAACTGTCCAGAGGCTGAGATTGCCAGACCCAAATAATTATAACAGGTGACATGATTAAGAATTGTTCCCCCAATTGTAAAATTATACTTTTTGTCAGCAAGATGAGGCTTTTTCTGAAAGATCATGATTTTAGACTTCTCCATGTTTATCGGTAAGACCCAATCGCTACTGTACGTTTCCAGAATGGAGAGGCTTTGGTACAGTCCCTCTTCATGAGCGACAGCAGCAGAAGGTCATCGGCGAACAGGAGTCAAGTCAAGTCAAGTCACTTTTATTTATATAGCACTTTTAACAATACAGATTGTGTCAAAGCAACTGTACAGCATTAATTAGGAAAATGGTGTGTCAATGCAAAAGGACAACAGTAAACACTCAATTTTCAGTTAAAGGCAGTTCATCATTGAATTCAGTGATGTCATCATCCAGCTCAGTTCAGTTTAAATAGTATCTGTGCAATCAAGTCGATGATATCGCTGGAAATTAAGTGTCCCCAACTAAGCAAGCCAGAGGAACCAAAACTCCATCGGTGACAGAATGGAGAAAAGGTAAGACCCAATCGCTACTGTACGTTTCCAGAATGGAGAGGCTTTGGTACAGTCCCTCTTCATGAGCGACAGCAGCAGAAGGTCATCGGCGAACAGGAGTCAAGTCAAGTCAAGTCACTTTTATTTATATAGCACTTTTAACAATACAGATTGTCTCAAACAACTGTACAACATTAATTAGGAAAAGAGTGTGTCAATAATTGCAGAAGGACAATAGTAAACACTCAATTTTCAGTTAAAGGCAGTTCATCATT
>NW_015542633.1:56930-57475 GCF_001515605.1 Sinocyclocheilus anshuiensis
TATTGTGACAAAATTAATTTTGTAGGGTGCCACAAGTTTGTTAAAATTTCCAAAGGGTGCCGCGACTAAAAAAAGGTTTGGAAACACTGGTCTAGAAGACAAGGTCTTCATTGGGGATCTGTCTCTGGGGTTACGGTGACCTCAGAATAAGAAAGAAACAGAGTAATATTAGCGTAGATGCCACTCTTCCAACGATGTAGTAAGTACATGGGGTGTTATGGGAAGTGCTCCAAGTGTTCCCTGTCCTAATTAATGCAGCCTAAAAATTCTTTAACGGATTTGAATATTAGAAATGTGTTAGATGTGTTAGTGTAAGCCAGTTTTAACTACATCTTGTCTCCTAGACGGCCACCGGGACAATACCACAGGAACCAGTTAAGTCCTCTGCACAATGTGACTTTGCTGCAGCCTGGAATTGAACTGCTGGTTTCGTCTGGCCAGAGGAGAACTGGCCCCCCGACTGAGCCTTGTTTCTCCCAAGGTTTTTTTTCTCCATTCTGTCACCGATGGAGTTTTGGTTCCTTGCCGCTGTCGCCTCTGGCTTG
>NW_015542633.1:58060-61701 GCF_001515605.1 Sinocyclocheilus anshuiensis
CGAAGAAATATAGAGCTGAGTATCATCAGCACAACAGTGAAAGCTAACACCGTGTTTCCTGATGATATCTCCCAAGGGTAACATGTAAAGCGTGAAGAGTAACGGCCCTAGTACTGAGCCTTGAGGTACTCCATACTGCACTTGTGATCGATATGGTACCTCTTCATTCACTGCTACGAATTGATGGCAGTCAGATAAGTACGATTTGAACCATGCTAATGCACTTCCATTAATGCCAACATAGTTTTCTAGTCTATTCAAAAGAATGTTGTGGTCAATAGTGTCGAACGCAGCGCTAAGATCCAATAGCACTAATAGAGAGAAACAACCACGATCAGATGATAAGAGCAGGTCATTTGTAACTCTAATGAGAGCAGTCTCAGTACTACGATACGGTCTAAATCCTACTATGATACTATGATACTCCTAAAACAGGAGGCATTTGATTTCTCTGCCCTCGAGGATCAGACCAGGACAAGAGGACTTATCACATGCCAATGCCAATTCATTAATATAGATATTAAATAGAGTCGGGCTGAAGCTGTCTGTCTGTCTCTCTGTCTGGCCATATACTTTCAACATTTTGTCTTTGCATTAATGTTTCCTCGCTGTCTTTGAGTTCATATAGAAGAGATGCGAAGGTTTTAATTTTCCATCATTTCTCATGAGAAATACAAAGCTGGGCATTGTTGTAGTATCTGTAGTTTCTCTTCTGACCTCAGATTAACCGAATCAAAGAGCGCTGGCCGTGTTAGTCCTTGAGGCCATTCAAGCTGCAACTCCTTTGCATCAAGAGGAAGTCCAACACCTGCGTGTGAACGGCAATCTAAAGAAAGAAACAACAGTTTATTTGCCATTTGAGGACAACTTATAATGTTGTTTCATTCACTGCCGAACTGTCAAGAAATGGTGTTTTCTGGTGTAACCCTAACCATATTCACATATTGGTCAAAACCAATACACTTTTGACCCAATTCTGAATATGTGCTTATAGTGTGCCGCATTATTTCAATCCTATCACAGTACATTTATACACTTATGATTTGAATAGCTAACTCTGAAAAGATCAAATCTGGTAGAATTCAGTTGTTTTTATTCTAAAGCCTTTTAAATACACCAGCGATGAATGGGGAGAACTGGTCTGTTTTCCAATTAAACATTTAAAAATAAATTCAAGTTTCATTTTCAAATCCATTAAGTGCTGTGGCTGGGTTCAGCGTTCTGTTAATCAGATTTCAGCTATGAACAGCAGAGCGACGGGCTTAAACACACGGAGCCCCGGTGGCCTTTAGCACCTCTTTATCTGTCTATTCTGGGTTGAAGCCGAGCCGCAGTATTAACCCTAATCCAGCTGCAGCGTGTTGTTTTGATGAAGTGGTCACGCAGATGAGCTCCATCTCACCATCTGTCTCTCTGCGCCAGTGTTCCAGGTTCATTGATAGTGAAGTTTGTCACACTTCATGACAGTGATTGTGCTGCTGGTGGCTTCATAGGCTCTGCTGTCATGGAGGAATTTTGACAAACCCTCACCAGGTGAGTGTGATGTTCTGTTGCTGTTTTGTAAAACGCTGTGGCTGGAGGTGTAGAATTAGAGTTAAATTACTCTGTACAGCAGGTTAGAGAATGAGAATTCTATTTTTTATTACTAATTAATCAAACCCCTTGGGGAAATAAGAGGATGGACAGATTATTTCAGATTTTCATTGATGTGAAGGGAATTATTTTAAATGATTTGAAAGTGAAATTCAGATTACAAGTGTTGTGACACATTTACCAGAATCAGAAACAGGAATGAGTTTATAGGTGTGAAAAATGTCTGATTTGATACATGTACTTCCAGCTGACAGACGTGACATGGGATGCGGAGTCACGAAATCAACCCAACTGCAGCTGAAACCATGCAATCGAGGTGCGTGAACCAACAAGATGATTAAAGTTTGACACTGTTCAAAGATTCAGTGCTTCGAACAGAATATCTGCCATTAAATGACTCTCCTGAGAGAAATACAGCTCACATTGCTCTATGTCTGTGTCTCTATCGATCGTGTCTGTCTATAGGGAACATCTCAGTTCCAGGTAATTCCTCCTCATTTATTTCAGTAAATGTCTCATTGTTGTCAGTGGGTGCGAATGAACATCTAACACTGTTTTTCTCTGTTTCTCTCACATGCAGCGGCTACAGGTCAGACAGATCACATGTTTCTGTGAGTCTAAAGAAACTTCACTGTCACTCATGTCTCCTGCTGGCCTGACTTTCTCTCGTCTGTCTGTCTGCCTCTCGTCTCTCTGTCTGTCTGTCTGTCTGTCTGTCTGTCTGTCTGACTCTCGTCTCTCTGTCTGTCTGACTGTCGTCTCTCTGTCTGTCTGTCTGTCTGCCTCTCGTCTCTCTGTCTGTCTGTCTGTCTGCCTCTCGGTCTGTCTGACTGTCGCCTGTCTCTCTGTCTGTCTGTCTGCCTCTCGTCTCTCTGTCTGTCTGTCTGCCTCTCGTCTCTCTGACTCTCTGTCTAGCGATGCGGGCGGCGCTGCTCATCCAGCGCTGGTATCGTCAGTATGTGGCGCGGCTGGAGATGAGACGCCGCTGCACCTGGAACATCTTTCAGTCTATAGAGTATTCTGGACAACAGGATCATATCAAGGTGAAACAACACTGATGTCTCTCCAGCAGTAATGAAGCACAGACTTACAGTCACAGAGACTTGACATCTGAGGCTTGTTATTGCAGTCTGGTTAATATTGGTTTCCTGCCTCTTTTTGATCTTTACACATAAAACATGCTCATGCTGTTTGTGCCACTGCAGCTGTATAATTTCTTCGGTTACCTGATGGATCATTTCAGTTCTGCCAACAGCCAAAGTAAGAAACTCTCAAGTTCTTCAACTGTGTTTCATCTCATGAAGTGATCAGTGTAACTAAACAGATTCACACTGGCCCTCTCTGCATCTGTCTCCCTCAGGGAATCTCGTATCGCATATGTTTGGCGAGAGTGACGTGTTTCAGGACATGGAGTGGGAGAGACACGTCTGTTACAAGGAGATTGAGGTCCTGGACATCTACACCGGCCCGCATCTCTCCTTCCCACTGACCATCTCCAACGTCACAGAGCTGGTGCACGCCTTCAAAAACAAACAAGTATGATCATTTCTATCAAAGCAGCAAAATAGCTTTATGTACATTACAAAATCAGTGAATAAATCCATCTCTCTCATCTGTCAATGAAAGCTTTAGGATTGCGTATGTTTAAGTGCAGATCTCTCTCTGCAGAAGCTTCATGCGCGGTACGTGCTGCAGCTGCTGGGTAAGACGTGGACGCTCCTGCGCTTGATGCCCAACATCAGTCACGTGTGCACCTGCAAACACAAAGAGATCACCATCTGTGGTGAGTAACACATTCACTCCTCATTCTCAAGCTGTCTTATGGTGTGACGTGCCATTAAAGTGCAGTTTAATTCTTTGCTACTCATGCAGGAGACTTACACGGCCATCTTGAGGATCTGCTCTTGATCTTTTACAAAGTCAGTAAAATTCTGTTATCCACAGTTCACTGAATTTGAATGTGCCAGTAACTGATTTTTGTTCTATACTAGAATGGTTTTCCCTCAGCGGAGACGCCATATGTCTTCAACGGTGATTTCGTGGACAGA
>NW_015542633.1:61944-71616 GCF_001515605.1 Sinocyclocheilus anshuiensis
AAGAGTCCATAGAGATCCTGTTGGTTCTGTTCGCGTTCCTGTTGCTGTATCCGCATGACGTGCATCTGAACAGAGGAAACCATGAGGACCACATTGTTAATCTGAGGTGGAGATGTTATGGATCAAATTGAATCAATCACCTACATTTGCATTTGTGAGGAACAATTTCAGATAGAAATGGATCTGACAGAACTGAATTTACATTTTAAAATGGAAAATCTTTTTTCATGCAGGTATGGCTTCACTAAGGAAGTTCTGAGGAAATATCAGGTGAGCTAGCCATCCACCATGCGTCTCTAAGGCAGGGCATCCAATCCTGCTCCTGGAGGACCAACGTCCAGCAGAGTTTAGCTCCAACTGGCCCCAAACTTCATTATCTGGTTTGGATGCGTTTAATTAGGATTAGAGCTAACCTCTGCAGCCCTCCAGCAGGATTGAACACCCCTACTCTTAAGAGGATTTACACCTTACACTCGTCTGTCCATTCACACATTCACAGAAGGTTTGTCTGCATTAGCAAATAAGAACGGTCATGAAATCCCTTTATGGTAGTTAATTCAACTCGGACTGCTTACCATACATACTCCATTCAAACATTGTTTAGTAGATTATTTCCGTGTTACATGCACTCTCTTTGGTTATTGTAAACTTTTGGACTCCAGACTGACTGCCTGTTTACATAACACTGTTTTCAACTAAAAACTGAAAACTTTTTGTGTTTTGGCTGTTCATTTACAAGACAACAATGTACTGGGGGTGTGTAAAAAAATTAATGCCTATGTGTTACATTCCTGTAGTGTTTCTTTAGAAAGTGGCATCGCCAACTACTGGCCTGGCCTGGTGTTTGCGGATCCGTGTGAAAGGGGATGGTTTTGACACAAAACTTTTCCTTATTTAGCACATTGTTGTCATGTTTCATTCAGAACCATTGACATAGCGATACAAATGGGGTTAGGAGTTTATATGAATGTATCTCTGAGGGGAACTGACTGTCTTTAGTAAAGTTTAGATGGTACTTTCTTTTCATCTTGTTGAAAGGTTGAGTGAATTGTTACGTCTCTAAAGGCTGCATAAAGTCACAGAGTAGGTCACCGAGTGCTGAGGAGTAGGTGCTTAAAAGTCGCCAATGCCAGCTGTCTCATCGCAGTTTGACCAAACAATTAGGAAACCTTAGAAAAAACTACTGTGGCAATACCATGGTAAAGTGATGTATCAGAAATATCACGGTACTTTAATATATACAGTGGTACTGAGTGATTACCATAATTTACTTCAAAGAATACTACAGCTTTACCATGGAATAAAATCAACTACACCATGGAAATACCATGGCACTTTTTTGCTGGTGTGTGTAGGTAGTCTACTGTGCTCTAAGGACCAGACAGCATGTGTTGTTGTTGTTTAGAATTATTTAATATGTGATGTAATCGTATTTGGCTTGTGTTGTCATTTGCCGTAATCGAATTGCTCTGACATTCCTAAGGCATTCAAAATGTGCAGCGTTGAGGGACCTTTAAGACCAAAGCTGCTGATCGCTGATGCCGACAGTGAATAATGTTGTGCTTAAGCAGCACACATTTCCCTCCATGCTTCTTTAGATTCATGTCCAAAAAGACAGCACTTTTCTCAGTCAGAATATGTAGCGTGTAAATATGACCTGAGGTGTTGTCCTTGAGTATTAAGACATCATGTGCACTCAAGAGTTCAAGTGAGGTTTGTCTCACACACACTCTGCAGATAGTGGACGTTCTGTGGAGTGACCCGATGTCTCAGAACGGTTGTGTCCCTAACGAGGTTCGAGGAGGCGGGTGTTACTGGGGGCCGGACGTCACACACAAAGTGCTGGACACACACAAACTGCAGCTGCTCATCAGATCTCATGAGTGCAAGCAGGAAGGTTATGAATTCTGCCACAACGGCAGGGTGAGCCATCCCTCCATTTACACTCATCCATCCATGTAGAGTTTGACGGTGTGATCTGAAGGGTTGATTACTTTGCATTTGCAGGTTTTGACGATATTTTCAGCCTCTAATTACTATGACGTTGGCAGTAACAGAGGTGCTTACATTCGTTTGGGTCCCGACCTCATTCCTCACTTCAAACAGTTTCAGTCCAGCAGATCGACACGAGAGCTCACACTCAGACAGAGGTGAACACACACACACACACACACACACTCTCTCTCTCTCTCTCTGTCTCACACACACACACACACGCACACACACACACACTCTCTTTCTCTCTCACATACTCACTCACACACACACACACTCACATACACACACACACACACTCTTTCTCTCTCACATACTCACTCACACACACACACACTCACATACACACACACACACACTCTTTCTCTCTCACATACTCACTCACACACACACACACTCACATACACACACACACACACTCTTTCTCTCTCACATACTCACTCACACACACACACACTCACATACACACACACACACACTCTTTCTCTCTCACATACTCACTCACACACACACACACTCACATACACACACACACACACTCTTTCTCTCTCACATACTCACTCACACACACACACACTCACATACACACACACACACACTCTTTCTCTCTCACATACTCACTCACACACACACACACTCACATACACACACACACACACTCTTTCTCTCTCACATACTCACTCACACACACACACACTCACATACACACACACACACACTCTTTCTCTCTCACATACTCACTCACACACACACACACTCACATACACACACACACACACTCTTTCTCTCTCACATACTCACTCACACACACACACACTCACATACACACACACACACACTCTTTCTCTCTCACATACTCACTCACACACACACACACTCACATACACACACACACACACTCTTTCTCTCTCACATACTCACTCACACACACACACACTCACATACACACACACACACACTCTTTCTCTCTCACATACTCACTCACACACACACACACTCACATACACACACACACACACTCTTTCTCTCTCACATACTCACTCACACACACACACACTCACATACACACACACACACACTCTTTCTCTCTCACATACTCACTCACACACACACACACTCACATACACACACACACACACTCTTTCTCTCTCACATACTCACTCACACACACACACACTCACATACACACACACACACACTCTTTCTCTCTCACATACTCACTCACACACACACACACTCACATACACACACACACACACTCTTTCTCTCTCACATACTCACTCACACACACACACACTCACATACACACACACACACACTCTTTCTCTCTCACATACTCACTCACACACACACACACTCACATACACACACACACACACTCTTTCTCTCTCACATACTCACTCACACACACACACACTCACATACACACACACACACACTCTTTCTCTCTCACATACTCACTCACACACACACACACACACTGTCCATAGAAGTGAAATTGAAAACTTGTTTTGAGGAGTCCTTCACACAAAAACAACAGCAACATAAATGTGTGTGATAGCTGAACTCCACTCGAAACACCAATCATGTGTGGCTCAGTCTAAAATTAGATTTTTGTTTCTGATTATATCAGATTTTGTTGGAAATGTGTGTAAAACAGGATTGTGTGTGTGTGTGTGTGTGTGTGTGTGTGTGTAGTGTGGGACGAACAGAACTTTCTGCATTGCAGGCTCTGAGGATGCAGCTGTTTGCACACAAATCTGACCTGATCCATGAGTTTCAGGAATACGGCCCACAGCGCACAGGTACCAAACATACATTACACACATGCACACTGGCACTCTCTTTCTCGCTCACATACTCACACACACACACTCTTTCTCTCTCACATACTCACACACACACACTCTTTCTCTCTCACATACTCACACACACACACTCTTTCTCTCTCACATACTCACACACACACACTCTTTCTCTCTCACATACTCACACACACACACTCTTTCTCTCTCACATACTCACACACACACACTCTTTCTCTCTCACATACTCACACACACACACTCTTTCTCTCTCACATACTCACACACACACACTCTTTCTCTCTCACATACTCACACACACACACTCTTTCTCTCTCACATACTCACACACACACACTCTTTCTCTCTCACATACTCACACACACACACTCTTTCTCTCTCACATACTCACACACACACACTCTTTCTCTCTCACATACTCACACACACACACTCTTTCTCTCTCACATACTCACACACACACACTCTTTCTCTCTCACATACTCACACACACACACTCTTTCTCTCTCACATACTCACACACACACACTCTTTCTCTCTCACATACTCACACACACACACTCTTTCTCTCTCACATACTCACACACACACACTCTTTCTCTCTCACATACTCACACACACACACTCTTTCTCTCTCACATACTCACACACACACACTCTTTCTCTCTCACATACTCACACACACACACTCTTTCTCTCTCACATACTCACACACACACACTCTTTCTCTCTCACATACTCACACACACACACTCTTTCTCTCTCACATACTCACACACACACACTCTTTCTCTCTCACATACTCACACACACACACTCTTTCTCTCTCACATACTCACACACACACACTCTTTCTCTCTCACATACTCACACACACACACTCTTTCTCTCTCACATACTCACACACACACACTCTTTCTCTCTCACATACTCACACACACACACTCTTTCTCTCTCACATACTCACACACACACACTCTTTCTCTCTCACATACTCACACACACACACACGCACACACACACACTCTCACTCTATCTCTCTCTCACACACACAAACACCTTTTTCTTCACACCTTAGAAGAGCATTTCCCAGCCTTGTTCTCCCTAATCAAACTCACCTGAATAAACTGACCAGGCCTGCGCTTCTGAAAAGCATCGTGAGCGAAGTTTATCAGAGAGACCATCAGTGGCAATAGTTCTACAATCTACTGAAGCTTACAAAGCTTTTGAGAAACGCAGCCCAGGTCATTAGCAGAAGCTCCAAGACCTGAAACAGGTTACAGTTAGAGTTATTCACATAAAAGAGAAGTTTAAATGAGCATCTGTTGGCATTACCAAAGTATCTGTGAATAATTCTCAGCGCGGTCCCAGGTGTGATCTCTGTGACGCACTGGGCTGCAGCTGTGGAGAAGGCTCTGCGTCTGGCTCTGCCCTGGAGGGTCCTGAGGTCTCAGCTGGTGACCGACAGCGCTCAGGACGGGACGCTCAACTATCAGCACTGGGTCAACCAGCTCTCCATCATCCAGCCCAACACCGAGGTGAGCTCAGAGAAAACCAGCCCGCTAGAGACGAACGTAGACCACACTCATGACACTGATGGTTCATACGCTTTCAGGATTTTTATCAGGCAAGCAAGACAATATTTTCCAGAAGGTTCAGTGCACACGTCGAGCTGAATTTAAGAAGTAAAATTCAAACGAAACACAAAGGATGGGGCATCATTTTATATTGACATTATCAATTGTCAAAATGACAAAGATCAGTATATATTCATACTAATTAATACTAGCCTGTTGGAATTTGTAATTTATTAATCAATGGTTGATATTTGAACCTATGAGCATAACTCATATTTAAACAACTATGGCTTTGTGTTGTTGGCCAGATAAAATGACAGAGAAAAGAAAAATTCATACAAGATCATTTTTCAGTGCACCAAAACACCAAGTACAAAAAGTCCCCATTTTAAAGCATTTTGGCCTTAAATAAGGCAAAACATGTGTGTGCCCTTCAAAAATTGCTCGAGAAATGTTATGTTTACTGTCACCCCAACTGTTTTTACGCCCGTGCATATAACTACAAAAGCCGATCATCAATGACCCAAAAGGTCTGTGTATCTGATTCTGGCAGATTGCGAACACGAGCCTCCTGGAGACCCTCTACAAACATCATTCAAACCTGGAGAGCATCTTCAGAATGATTGACACGGACCACTCAGGTGATCAGATCAGCCGTATGAGCTGCTTAATAACCTGTGATGGGTGTTAGAAACGAAACCTAGCTAAACTTCAGTCTTCAGATCAAACCATAAACGCGCAGTTAGATGCATTCTCAGACGAGTTTGATGTGTTCAGGTCTGATCTCGTTCGAGGAGTTTCGTCAGACGTGGAAGCTGCTGAGCTCCCACCTGCAGATGGACATCAGTGATAAAGCCATCTCAGATCTGGCCGAGAGCATCGACTTCAACAAGGACGGCAGCATCGACATCAACGAGTTCATGGAGGCCTTTCGCCTGGTGGAGCATTCTAGAGCCGAGACGGACGCGCCAGCGTCGCCCGAGTGAGGACAACACAAACACACTGCTTTCTGTGTCGCTCGTCCAAACCTCAAGAGCAGCTGCTGTACGCATCTATACACATCTGAGTGCTTCCTTGGGTTTTAGTAAAGATGATGGTATTTTCAGTGCTTTCACTTTCACAAACACTCATTAAATTGAACACATGAAATTCATACAGTGAAGCTTTATTAATCAATCACAGACACAGTAAAACATTGCAGCTAATCGAAGGCACACAATCACACACGTAAGTAAAAATAAGTGTGTAAATGAGTGAGTGTAAATGAGCGCGTAGGCTGCGTCAGCTGAGTTTGCTGCTGCGTCCGTGAACGCTGTCGTGAAGCCCGTCTTCAATCGTCTTGATGTCGTCCAGGTCGTCTTTAATGACGCTGATCAGGTGACTCAAACCCTCCTGCTGGTGCTTCAGATGCTGAAAACAAAACACGAGGACAAACCATAACGCACGGACTGGAACGGAGCAGTTTTGTTCTGTATGGTTTTAAATCAAGCGAGTCATAAGCACAGAGCTGATGTATGAGTGGGTCAATCAGTCGTAACACTCGATATGACGCTGTAGGAATTTAACATACATGTGCATCAGCTGCCTGAAAATACGGGTTCTTGGATGATTTGAGCTTAAGAAGTACAGTTTATCATACTACTGCTGTCTGATTTTATTCCTGATTTGACATTAACAGATTATTTCGAGTAGATGGAGCTGAATCTGGATGACTAGAGCTTTGACGTGAACAATTCATGCTTAAACTGACATTTATGCATTTGGCAGACGCTGTGATCCAAAGCGACTTACACTGCACTCAAGCTACTGAATCTATATTTTTATAATAGTTCATGCATTCCCTGGGAATCAAACCCATGACCTTGGTGTTGCTAGCGAGATCTACTGTTTAGGCTTAACCTCTATTAAATGTTCAGTCAATCATATTATTGGGTGTTGTCTGATCATGGATTACAAACAGACGGACTCGACTCTTCATGACACAGACACATAACGGGACTGAGATACAGATTCAAAGCCTAGAAGAAAACTGTTCTTTACCTGGGTAGTTACTATGACACGTCTAGCTTGTTTACATGTGCACCAGAGACACGGTTATCGTGAGAAATCCATGCTCACGTTTACATGCTCCGTGTTGACGGTTACTATTACAGTTTCTCCAGTTCAGGAGTCTCCTGATTCCTTCAAGGGTAGACTGTCACTCACTTCTGGAGACACTTCTGAACACAAACTACAGCAAACACACACACACACACACACACACACACACACACACACACACACACACACACACACACAAACACACACACACATTAAACACACACACACATTAAACACACACACACATTAAACACACACATTACACACACACATTCACAGATGGTGGGTGTTTCAGCTGATGATCACACCTTAAACTGTGTCGGTGCGTTGAGGTCTGATTGGATGGTTTCCAGCTGAACTCTCAGGTGTTCCTCGTCCAGTTCACTGATGTCGTTAGAGATGATCTGAAACACAGAGACAGAGCCGGTAACATGACAGCGTCAGAGAGAGCAGCGGATCTGAGCGTCTAACTCACATCCACTCTGGTCTGGTGCTGTTTGGTCATCTGATCCTGGATCTTCAGTCTGCGCAGCAGCTCTTTGAAGCCCACCATGGGGACCGGAATCAACCTGATCAGAAAATCACAGCTGGTGAGCTCAGATCACACGAGCATCTGACGAGCGATTAATGAAGACGCACTTCTCTGGGTCTGGATTGTCCACTTTGGCCTGTTCCCAGATGATGGGATCCACACCTGCACACAAACACACGTCAGCAGCGCTCCTCAGCGATATCGTGCGAGCGAGTGAACACACACGTACCTGCGGGCGGGTTCTGCAGCAGCTGCTTGAGCTGCGCCGGGGTCAGTGCGGTGCGACTGACCGCCATGATCACACCCAGCTGTTGCAGCGCAGACTTCACGTTCAACTGCTCCATGTAGCTGTAGAGCGTGGACGCCGGGACTCGCTTCGACGTGCCGTTAGGAGAGCGCTCCACCAGATAAATGATCATCTCCGCCCTGCACAAACACAAGTGGATTTCAAGCAGAGTTCTAAGCCTAACTCTGCGGCACAGATCTGAAGAGTTCAGCCGTTATGATGCAGACAGCAGCTGCTCTCAGGCACTTTCAGTGAGATTCGGCCTGTTCCTCATGATCTGTGGGCCGCATTCATTTCAGGCTCACAGTCTGTAGATTCAGTTTCACGATGATCAAGTTTGTAATAGTTCTCCATTGCTGTGTCTCATTCTGAAGGCTGTGCTCTCCGGAGGTCATGTTTGCCGGCCACATACATCATCGAAGCTTCTCGTTTCAGAAAAGTAATAATGACTGACGAATGCGACCGCTGGAGGCACAGCCTTTGAAAACAGACACGGCAAATGAGCCTCTCGCAAACCCTTTTCTTTCATAGTTTATGACCAATAATAAAGACAACATTTGGGAAAGTTTCCCAGGACCGGTGTGAATGAGCCGCTCAAGCAGTATGAATCAGACATTGGTGGGTTTTTTAATACGTGTCCCTCCGTTTGAGAACCATTGCTATTCAGCACAACCTTAAATTGGCAAATGAGAAAATCACTGTATCTAAAATCAAAGAGTTTGGGCAGAGATGAGTCTCACTGATCGTCGGGCAGCGCTCGCACTCCCTCCACGTTGACCGAAAGAGTCGGATTTCCTCCCAGAACCTTGTGCATCGATTCAACCAGCTGCTGCTGCTGAGAGCGAACCTCAACTTCCTTCTTATTGAGAGCAAGAGCCACTAAACCATCCTCATCCTTCACATCAGGAACACAGCTGTAGCCCACCGCCTGAGAGAGAGAGAGAGAGAGAGAGAGAGAGAGAGAGAGAGAGAGAGAGAGAGAGAGAGAGAGAGAGAGAGAGAGAGAGAGAGAGAGAGAGAGAGAGAGAGAGAGAGAGAGAGAGAGAGAGAGAGAGAGAGAGAGAGAGAGAGAGAGAGAGAGAGAGAGAGAGAGAGAGAGAGAGAGAGAGAGAGAGAGAGAGAGAGAGAGAGAGAGAGAGAGAGAGAGAGAGAGAGAGAGAGAGAGAGAGAGAGAGAGAGAGAGAGAGAGAGAGAGAGAGAGAGAGAGAGAGAGAGAGAGAGAAATAGAGAAATAATGCAGAGACCCGCCTTCTTTACAGTGAAACACTAAAACAATACAAGCATACACTCAGAACCAAAAAAGCACAATACACCCAAAAACAACTGACAATAATTGAGAAGTCAGTGAACACAAAC
>NW_015542633.1:72688-78107 GCF_001515605.1 Sinocyclocheilus anshuiensis
AGTGTGTGTGAGTGCGTGCATGTGTATATAAGTGTGTGTGTGTGTGTGTGTGTGTGTGAGAGAGAGTATGTGCATGTGTATATAAGTGTGTGTGTGCATGTGTATATTAGTGTGTGTGTGTGTGTGTGTGTGCGCGCATGTGTATATAAGTGTGTGTGAGTGTGTGCATGTGTATATAAGTGTGTGTGTGTGCATGTGTATAAGTGTGTGTGTGTGTGCATGTGTATAAGTGTGTGCGTGTGAAAGTGTGACGTGACATGTGGCCAAATATGGTGACCCATACTAGGAATTAGTGCTCTGCATTTATCCCATCCAAAGTGCACACACACAGCAGTGAACACACACCCGGAGCAGTGGGCAGCCATTTATGCTGCGGCGCCCGGGGAGCAGTTGGGGGTTCGGTGCCTTGCTCAAGGGCACCTCAGTCGTGGTATTGAAGGTGGAAGAGAGCGCTGTACATTCACTCCCCCACCTACAATCCCTGCAACCTTTGGGTTACGAGTCCGACCCTCTAACCATTTAGGCCACGACGTCCCCACTGTGCATGTGTATATAAGTGTGTGTGTTTGTATGAGGAGCCGTACAAGCCATAATTCGTTCTGGCACTCTCACACACTTACATTCCCCTTACACATGCATACATTTCTACTCTCACACACGCATACATTCTCCTTTCACATGCATACATATAACCTTACACACATACATTCTCCTTTCACAAACATATATATAGAATGTATGTATGTCTGAAGAAAATATGTGTATGTAAGAGAAGAATGCATGTATGTGTGTGAGAGAGAGTATAGTGGAAACGGAAGGCAAGTCAGGCGCGATCAGGGTCACCGGGACAGGTTCTGATCAGCATGGCTGAGGTAGATGAGGCGGCCGCACAAGTGTTTCAGCAAGCTATGTGGGTTTAAAAAATAAAAAAATATTATCATCGTGAAAAGGTTACATGGCCTCGTCCCTTGAGGGAGTTGTGATGAGACTCAGCCTCAGTTGTGTTGCCAGATACACTTATTATAACCGTCTATGGATTTTTTTTTCTACTTAATTTAGGAAGTGAATAAAGTGGGAGGTTGCAAGTTAGGGACAGCGATATCTTTATATTATTTTCATAACTCAAGATTTGGACTCATTGCGGTTTATTTATTTTTAGATTTTGTTTGTTTTTCAATACCTGGCAACGCCGGCATGTTATTCCTGACAGCATGCAATTTGGTAACACAAACGTAATGACCATCATGATATATTATCTGTAAGACAGATGCACTGAAGACGGACACAAAGAGGAGAGAATAGTCGCGCAAGCAGAGAAAATACTGTACCAGACAGAACAAATTCATTGTTTGCGATGCTCAAAATACTGAAAGAAAACCATAATTATGGAATTAGGGTGGGGGTAAATATGGATGTATTTCTGAGGAGAACTGACTGTCCTCAGAAAAGTTTCGATGGCATTTTCTTTTTCCTTTTACTTTCGTTAAATACATATTAAAGGAGTGTTAATAAGCGCAGCGCTGCGTACAGCAATAACCAAGGAAACACTGCTAGTGTTCTATAAGCGCCACCTGCTGTCAGAGAATGACTTTGCAGTTTCATCAGAATCAGAAAGAGCTTTATTGCCGTGTGTTACACACACAAGAATTCGTCTTGGTGTCAGGAGCTTCCAGTACAGTCTACAGTCATAGTGCAGACATACATATAATTAAGGTAATAAAACACTAATAATAATAAAGAGTAATAATAAAATATTCATTCAGCCCGTCTGATGTTTTTGTTTTGTGCAGTTGCTTCATGTTGCATATATTTTTGTTTGTTTGTTCAAGGTTAGTTTGGCCAGTAACAGAGCAAAATAAACATTTAAAAAATGTAAAAAAAATAAAAATAAAAGTAATAAAAACTAAATAAATTGGCAACAAGTATGGGAATCGGCTCATTTGGAAAAAATCGGCAATTGGAATTGGTCATGAAAAATCCTGATCAGTGCAGCTGGAATAGAGTTAGACCTACCTGAAAGACCTGAAAAAGCATGGTTCATTTCAGTTTTATCTTTGAACTATTGTACCTATTTGTGCAAAATGGATATAATTTATTACAATACAATGTTACAGTCAACAATGAAAACAATAAGTCTTATTTATTGATTTACTGATTGATTGATTGATTGTGGCAAGGCCTGTGAAAATTTTGCCAGGGCAAGTAAAAAATTTAAACCACTGGACAAACTGGGCCAGTAGAACATTTCCTTAGCGTTGAGGCCCGTCAATACGATCAAAATCAGTATCATAACACTTGTACACAGATCTGTAGAACACGTAGGTTACATAATGATATTTTAAAATTAAAAACTTAAAATATGTACTTGAAAAGAAAACAGGATGACTTTGAATAGCATCATTGTAAAATTGTGAGGTTTATATTATTTTCATAACTCAAGATTTGGACTCATTGCGGTTTATTTATTTTTAGATTTTGTTTGTTTTTCAATACCTGGCAACGCCGGCATGTTATTCCTGACAGCATGCAATTTGGTAACACAAACGTAATGACCATCATGATATATTATCTGTAAGACAGATGCACTGAAGACGGACACAAAGAGGAGAGAATAGTCGCGCAAGCAGAGAAAATACTGTAACGTTACCAGACAGCATAGGCGCAGGACGTGGGTGTGCTGGGTGCTGCAGCAGAACTTTAACTGTTTAACTGTTGGGATTAAAAAAAAATCGGAGTGTCTATTTACACTAAGTGCAAATAGCCCGCCTTGTTGGCAGAGGCTTACACTAATTCCACCCACCAACGTGTGATTGGGCTAGTCATCATTACAAAAGATGGTTATCAATCATTAGATTCAGTGGCACAAATAGTAAAATTTGTGTCATACTCCTTTTGACGCGATCGACCCAGAGCGCTGTACATTCACTCCCCCACCTACAATCCCTGCAACCTTTGGGTTACGAGTCCGACCCTCTAACCATTTAGGCCACGACGTCCCCACTGTGCATGTGTATATAAGTGTGTGTGTTTGTATGAGGAGCCGTACAAGCCATAATTCGTTCTGGCACTCTCACACACTTACATTCCCCTTACACATGCATACATTTCTACTCTCACACACGCATACATTCTCCTTTCACATGCATACATATAACCTTACACACATACATTCTCCTTTCACAAACATATATATAGAATGTATGTATGTCTGAAGAAAATATGTGTATGTAAGAGAAGAATGCATGTATGTGTGTGAGAGAGAGTATAGTGGAAACGGAAGGCAAGTCAGGCGCGATCAGGGTCACCGGGACAGGTTCTGATCAGCATGGCTGAGGTAGATGAGGCGGCCGCACAAGTGTTTCAGCAAGCTATGTGGGTTTAAAAAATAAAAAAATATTATCATCGTGAAAAGGTTACATGGCCTCGTCCCTTGAGGGAGTTGTGATGAGACTCAGCCTCAGTTGTGTTGCCAGATACACTTATTATAACCGTCTATGGATTTTTTTTTCTACTTAATTTAGGAAGTGAATAAAGTGGGAGGTTGCAAGTTAGGGACAGCGATATCTTTATATTATTTTCATAACTCAAGATTTGGACTCATTGCGGTTTATTTATTTTTAGATTTTGTTTGTTTTTCAATACCTGGCAACGCCGGCATGTTATTCCTGACAGCATGCAATTTGGTAACACAAACGTAATGATCATCATGATATATTATCTGTAAGACAGATGCACTGAAGACGGACACAAAGAGGAGAGAATAGTCGCGCAAGCAGAGAAAATACTGTACCAGACAGAACAAATTCATTGTTTGCGATGCTCAAAATACTGAAAGAAAACCATAATTATGGAATTAGGGTGGGGGTAAATATGGATGTATTTCTGAGGAGAACTGACTGTCCTCAGAAAAGTTTCGATGGCATTTTCTTTTTCCTTTTACTTTCGTTAAATACATATTAAAGGAGTGTTAATAAGCGCAGCGCTGCGTACAGCAATAACCAAGGAAACACTGCTAGTGTTCTATAAGCGCCACCTGCTGTCAGAGAATGACTTTGCAGTTTCATCAGAATCAGAAAGAGCTTTATTGCCGTGTGTTACACACACAAGAATTCGTCTTGGTGTCAGGAGCTTCCAGTACAGCAGTGCAGACATACATATAATTAAGCTAATAAAACACTAATAATAATAAAGAGTAATAATAAAATATTCATTCAGCCCGTCTGATGTTTTTGTTTTGTGCAGTTGCTTCATGTTGCATATATTTTTGTTTGTTTGTTCAAGGTTAGTTTGGCCAGTAACAGAGCAAAATAAACATTTAAAAAATGTAAAAAAAATAAAAATAAAAGTAATAAAAACTAAATAAATTGGCAACAAGTATGGGAATCGGCTCATTTGGAAAAAATCGGCAATTGGAATTGGTCATGAAAAATCCTGATCAGTGCAGCTGGAATAGAGTTAGACCTACCTGAAAGACCTGAAAAAGCATGGTTCATTTCAGTTTTATCTTTGAACTATTGTACCTATTTGTGCAAAATGGTTATCATTTATTACAATACAATGTTACAGTCAACAATGAAAACAATAAGTCTTATTTATTGATTTATTGATTGATTGATTGTGGCAAGGCCTGTGAAAATTTTGCCAGGGCAAGTAAAAAATTTAAACCACTGGACAAACTGGGCCAGTAGAACATTTCCTTAGCGTTGAGGCCCGTCAATACGATCAAAATCAGTATCATAACACTTGTACACAGATCTGTAGAACACGTAGGTTACATAATGATATTTTAAAATTAAAAACTTAAAATATGTACTTGAAAAGAAAACAGGATGAATTTGAATAGCATCATTGTAAATTTGTGAGGAAGAGCTGAGCAAGTCTTGCACATGTATTTCCTGGTCTGAGAGTGACTTCCTGCTTAAACAGGAAGTAATGGATACCAAAAAAAGGTAGAAATGTATGTATGTGAACGGAGAATGTATGTGTGTGAAAGCAGAAATGTGAGTATGTGTAAGGAGTATGTATGTGTGTGTGAGAGAGAGAGTGCGTGCATGTGTATATAACTGTGTGTGTGTGTGTGTGTGGGCATGCATATATAACTGTGTGTGCATGGGAGTGTGAGTGTGTGTGAGTGAGTGAGTGAGTGAGTGAGTGAGTGAGTGAGTGAGTGAGTGAGTATATAAGTGTGTGTGTGTGCATGTGTATATAAGTGTGTGTGTATGTGTATATAAGTGTGTGTGTGTGTGCGTGTGCATGTGTATATAAGTGTGTGTGTGTGCATGTGTATATAAGTGTGTGCGTGTGTGTATATGTATGTGTGTGTGTGCATGTGTATATGCTTGTGTGTATATGTATGTGTCTGTGTGTGTGTATATATGTATGTATATGTATGTGTGTGTGTGTGTGTGTATGTATGTGT